>NW_006256877.1:7519688-7587449 GCF_000478725.1 Eutrema salsugineum
ATCTTGCTCTTCGCGTATCTTTTGATTGAACCGTTGGATTGCCAAGCTGTAAAGTGTGCTGGAAATCGGATACTTCCATCTTTAAGGTGTCTAAATTTGGATCAGACGGTGAGAAGGCCTTCAATTAGGGGTGAACTTCTTACGGTTTGACTCTGAGCTGAAATCTGGTTTTCTATCCATTTTGTTAAGCTTTTCCCTAAGTTACCTGAAAAGAGTCTTGGAACTACAAATACTAGAAAAACATAATAAAAGTACTTAAAAGCAATTAAAAACATAGAAAAAGTATTTCAAAACGATCCATAAAAGTGGTCAAAATACGGTGTTATCAGCTTTGTACTCCAGCTCAACAGGAAGGTGGCAGCTCTTCCCATATAGCAGATTGAAAGGAGATGTCCCAAATGGAGTCTTAAAGGCTGTTCTATAAGCCCACAATGCATCATCCAGCCTTTTGCTCCAATCTTTTCTGCTTGAGCTAACAGTCCTCTCAAGAATGGCCTTAATCTGTCTATTAGATACTTCAACCTGGCCACCAGTTTGAGGATAATAAGGTGTAGCTACCTTGTGTTTCATTCCATGCTTTCTCAGCAATCCCTCCAAGGTCTTGTTCACAAAATGAGATCCTCCATCAGAAATAACAACCTTGGATACTCCAAATCTTGGGAAGATAATGTTCTTGAACAACTTGACTACTACCTTGGAATCATTGGTAGGGGAAGCAATGGCCTCAACCCACTTGGACACATAGTCCACAGCCACTAGAATGTACTGATTCCCATAAGATGAGATGAAAGGCCCCATAAAGTCCACTCCCCAGCAATCAAAGATCTCAACCTCTAGTATTGGGGTTTGAGGCATCTCACTCCTCTTTGAAATGTTCCCATGCCTCTGACAGGCATCACATGCTGAAACAACCATCTGAGCATCCTTGAACATTGTGGGCCACCAAAACCCACTCTGAAGAACCTTGGCCACAGTCTTGAATGCTCCCATGTGACCTCCAAAAGCTGAACCATGACACTCTTGCAACACAGTTTGCATCTCCTCCTCAGCAAGACACCTTCTATACAGCTGATCTTTGTTCAAGACATACAGGTAGGGTTCATCCCAATGGTATCTTTGCACATCTCTGAAGAACTTCTTTCTGTGATAAGCATCAAGTTCAGGTGGTTCCACTCCACAAGCAAGAAAGTTCACAATATCAGCAAACCAGGGCATTCTTTTCTCTTGGATGCTATACACTTCTTCAAACTCCAAATAAGAGTTGAGCACCATCAATGATTCCTCAGGAAGACTGTCATTAAGAGGGACTTCAGAGTCTACTCTTAACCTAGATCGATGGTCTGCAGCTCCATTCTCTATACCCTTCTTGTCTTGTACTTCCATATCAAACTCCTGAAGTAAGAGGACCCATCTCAGTAGTCTAGGCTTGGCATCTTTCTTGGTCATCAGATACCTGAGGGCTGCATGATCAGTATATACAATGACTTTTGATCCCACCAGGTAGCTTCTGAATTTATCAAAAGCAAAGACTATTGCCAACATTTCCTTCTCAGTGGTAGCATACTTCTCTTGGGCAGAGTCAAGGGTTCTACTAGCATAGTAGATGACATGAAGCTTCCTGTCCTCCCTCTGACCAAGTACAGCTCCAACTGCATAATCTGATGCATCAGTCATAACCTCAAAAGGAAGGGACCAGTCTGGACCCTGGACTATTGGTGCACTGACTAATGCATCCTTGATCATCTTGAAGGCTTCTTCACACTCAGCATCAAAGACAAAGTCAACTTCTTTACACAACAGCCTTGTCAAAGGTCTGGCTATTCTTGAGAAGTCTTTGATGAATCTTCTGTAAAATCCTGCATGCCCAAGGAAACTCCTTATCCCTTTGACTGAAGTGGGAGTTTGCAGATTCACCATCACTTCCACCTTTGCTCTGTCAACCTCTATGCCCTTCTCAGATATCTTATGCCCAAGTACAATCCTTTCCTGCACCATGAAGTGGCATTTCTCCCAATTTAACACCAAGTTATGCTGCTCACATCTCTCCAAGACCTGTGACAAATTAGAGAGACAATCCGAGAAGGAGGAGCCATAGACAAAAAAATCATCCATGAACACCTCCACCTTCTCTTCAATGATGTCAGAGAATATATGCATCATGCAACGCGGGAATGTGGCAGGGGCGTTACAAAGACCAAAAGGCATACGCCTGTATGCAAATGTGCCATAAGAGAAAGTAAATGTTGTTTTCTCTTGGTCTCTTGGATCTATGGGGATTTGAAAGAATCCAGAGTACCCATCGAGAAAACAAAAGAAGGGATGGTTTGCAAGCCTCTCTAGCATCTGATCAATAAAAGGCAAAGGAAAATGATCCTTCCTAGAGGCTGCATTGAGCTTTCTATAGTATATACACATTCTGTGTCCTGTTATAGTCCTAGTAGCTATCAGCTTATCCTTCTCGTTTTTAACCACTGTGATCCCACCTTTCTTGGGCACAACGTGAACAGGAGATACCCACCTTTGAGTCAGAGATTGGGTAAATTATCCCAGCCTCAAGGAGCTTGAGTATCTCCTTCTTAACCACCTCCTTGAGGTTCGGGGTTAAGTCGTCGTTGATGCTCAATAGAGGACATAGCTTGGTCCTCTAGGTGTATCCTGTGGGTGCATATGTCAGGAGAAATCCCTATAATATCAGCCAAAGAGTATCCTATCGCTCTCATGAACTTTCTTTTCTCACTAAGCAATGCACTCTCTTCATGCTCTAATAAGCTATCATTGATGATCACTGGATATGTGGAGTTTAAACCCAAGAAAGCGTACCTGAGCCCTGTTGGAAGAGGCTTGAGCTCAACAGGGGGTGCATCAGCCTCATTCCAATCGGCGTCGAAGCTGCATTGGCTAGTGTCTGATCCTCTGATAGCCAAGACCTCAGAGCCACTTTGTTCCAGTTCCAAAAAACTTGTCTCAGGACCAAGTTCTCTAGCATTGTCCAAATACAGCTTGTACCCTTCACTTTCTTCTGCTAAGAGCCCATGGTCTCTTTGTTCTTGGGTTAAAGCATCTTGAAGAGGGTCCTCAGTATTCAGTTCCTCAAGAAACTCATCAGCCAACTGATCCATTGTCTCCACATAGAAGCATTGACCTTCTATGGTGGGTTTCTTCATCATCTCATTCACATCAAACTTAAGATTCTCAGACCCAAGTTAAAGCTCTATGATCCCAACTCTCACATCAATAATAGCTCCTGCTGTGGCCAAGAACGGCCTGCCCAAGATAAGAGGATCAACTGGTTCCTCATCCATCTCTAGCACAACAAAATCAGTTGGAACCTCAAAACCACCTATCTTAACAGGCAGATCTTCCAACATCCCAACAGGTAATCTAACTGTTCTGTCTGCAAGGACAAGAGAGATTCTTGTAGGTTTAAACACTCTAAAGCCAAGCTTCTTTGCTATGGAGAATGGCATCAAACTGACAGATGCTCCCATATCACAAAGGCATCCAGAGAATAGTAGAGGTCCAATGGCACAAGGGAGTGTGAAACTCCCTGGATCAGTCAACTTTCTTGGAATTGACTTTTTCTGAATGATGGCACTGCATTCATGACTTAGTACCACCATGCCTTGAAGCTCTTTAGTCTTGTTCAGAATGGCATCTTTCAAAAACTTACCCATCTTTGGCATCATTAGAAATGCATCAATGAGAGGCATTGTGAGTGGTGTCTCATTGAGTGCCTTCTCAAATACAGCTCTTGCCTAGTCTACAAGTTGCTTCTTAAATCTCCCTGGAAATGGGAGCTTGGGTTGGTATGGAGGTGGTGGCACATATATCTTTCCTGATTCAGGTTCCTTTTCTACCTCTTTACCCTTTTGTTTCCTTGATCTCTCAGCAACTTGATCATCTTTTAAGGCTGCCTCCCCCTCAGTTTGATCATTGTCCTCAATGATCACATTGTTGTGCTCAATACCAGGTAGCTCCTTTCCACTCCTCAGTGTAATGGCTTTAGCATATTCCTTGGGGTTGGGTTCAGGCTTTCCAGGTAGGTGGCCTTGGTTCCTTGAGCTTGAGGCCTGGTTTTGCTTCAATTCCTTGATTTCCTGCTGCATGGCTGCATTCTGGCTAGCCAATATCTGTTGACCCTGAAGCATTTGTTGCAGAATCCCAACCATATCTTATCCCATCTGTGGCTGTTGCTGAACCGGTGGTGGCTAAAACTGTTGTTGAGCCGGCGCTTGCTGTTGGAACTGTGGTGGACCAAACCCTGGTGGTCCCTTTTGCTGTTGCTGTGAACTGAAACCAGAACCCTGAAATGGTTGCTGTTGCTGACCAAAACCCTGATTCTGAGCAAACTAATTCTTGGGTTTAAAAGACCCTTGAAAGTTGTTCTTGGGAACAAAGTTCTGTGGAGCTTGAGAATTGGGATAGACCTCGTCTTGTGGGTTTGCTACATTGGGATTCCTGTAAGAGAGGTTCTGATTGGCATTGCCATACTGATATCTTTGGAACCTCTGATTCCCAATGTAGTTAAGCTCCTCCTGAGAACCTTCTTCACTGATGTTTTCAAAGATTTGAGAAGGTTCCTCATACTCACCAACATAGTGAATTGGTTTTTGAGAAACCAATTTCAACTTGTCTAGTTCACTCCTTGATAACACCGGATTTTGACCATTTTTATGGATCACTTTAATATCTTTTACAGGTGTTTTCACTCCATTTTAAAAGGTTTTCAAAGGATTTCTATGTTTCCAATTTTAAAAGACTTTTCAGGTAATTTGGGATAAAGAGGCACAAATTGGAACAGAAAGACTCTTTTGGATAAATGCAGACCGTCAGAACTCTCATGGAGAGACGAAGACCTTCTCACTGTCTGATCACCCTCAAAATTGGACAACTTATAGAAGAATCAACCAGCTTTCAAATGCACTTGGTTTGGAGACATTCCAACGGTTGGATCTCAAGATATTCCATTAGCCCCGGAGCCACTCGAAGACGGGCAGCAAGTAACGCGACCCCGGCCAACCACCAAATCCTCGCGGTCACGTCACTCCTGACCGCGGCCATCAAGCTCCGAACTAAAGCCCATATTTCTGAAGCCCAAAGTCATTCTCAGCCTCAATTCCAGAACCCTAGAGACCATGGAGTATTGAAGACTATAAATACTTGTCATTTAGGTCGTTTTTAGAGACAACCTTTCATTTTTTTACAGAAACCCTTTTCCTTAGCCATTTTTATGCGATTTTTGTAGAAGATTGTTCAAGTTTGAGTTCTTCAATAGAGAAGCTTTCTTCATCTCTTTTCTTTACTGTTTTTTATTACTTTTATTAAAACCAATGATGATGTCGACCTCAGCCATGTCTGAGTAGATCCCGAGTTGGGCTTAGGGTTCCCGAAAGGGGCTCTCATAATCGATCAAGACATCTAGGTTTATAGATCTGGGATTTCGACTTGTTCTCTGTTTATTCTTGTTCTTATTGCATGTATGCTTGATTGATCACCTAGTATCTGATCTAGATAGTTAGTGTTGCGAAAGTTTTCATTAAGTATCAGCCCTAGAATGAAACGGGCGATTTTTCCGTAGGAGTAGAAACCTACCTGCGGCGAGATCATGATTATTGACGAGTCTTGTGCAGCTCTTGCGTTCTCTCCCTTCCAGGGCCAGAGTGGAAACCTACTGGTCAGGGTTGCGAGAAACAGTTGGTTATGATCACGACAGTGACATAGTCAAACCGCCGTACTCTAGCTCTAGAACCCTATATATCGATATCTGTAAATCCCAATCTATCTACCCTAGTGTCAAAACCGATCATGATCCCTTAGAGTTCCCAAAAGCTCAGCGTTTTTAGCCATAGTTTACAATCCCATCGATTTTTACTTGTTTACTTAGACCTGCATTTCAATTGCCTTAGTTTGATATTTCACTTACTTTACTTGCATTCCATTCGATTTCTTTACTTGCTTTCTAGGATAAATTTATTTGCTTTCTTTTGTTTTAGTTTAATTCGTGACAAACAACCAACCTTTAAAAACCAATCTAGTCTAGACATAAAGTTAAAAACCGTAGAAGAATAGCAGGCAAACAAATCTATGTGGATTCGTTCCCTAAATACTACAACTAATTAGCTGTGCACTTGCGGCTTTCATTTGTTTTTTTAAGGGTAAAACTTGTTCCCTCACGCAGTTGACACGACATCACTCCTCAACTCCTTAATTTCTCTAGTGAGCCTCTGTTCAGAGCTTGAACCTTCTGATCTATTTGATCTGTCATAGTCTTCACCATAAGTGTCATTGCTCATTGCTAAGTTCTCAACTAGCTCTAAAGCAGCATGAATCTCCTTTCCCAGAAAGTTTCCATTGGAGGCAGTATCCAGCTGGTTTCTAATCTTGGGAAGAGCTCCTCTATAAAGTGTGCTGAGAAGAGAAGCCTCACTAAACCCATGGTGTGGGCATGGGTTGGTGTAGCTCCTGAATCTCTCATATGCTTCACCAAAACTCTCATTGCTGTGCTGAGTGAAGCTAGAGATTTGGTTACTCAGTTTTGCAGTTCTGGAGGTGGAGAAGAACTTAGATAGAAAGGCCTGCTTGCATTGCTCCCAGGTTTGAATGGAGCCTCTTGGGAGGTTTGATAACTAAGGTTTTTAGGTCGTAGATGGGTTATCAATCCCCTTGTCAAGGTAGTATAAGGGGTGTCAATCCATATGTGTGGTAGTTAGGCACTAGTTTATGTGATAAGCTCTTAAGTCAAGTGATCAAAGATGAGTTTTGGTGTGAACAAAGTAACAAGAAAGCATAAAACAAGAAACAAGCAAGCAATGATTAATGAACTAAACAAAGCAAGCAAGCTAAACAAAATGGTGGTGATTAAGCAAATGATAAAAGATAAACCTCTAGATGTGATCATTGATTAGGGTGCTTTCAATGCAACTAATGATGCTAAACAACAATGCAACACTTGCTACTCTTTAGTCTAGGCTTCTTAATCAGATTAATCCACTCTCATGACAGAAATCTCTTTGCAAATCACTTAATCAAGTCTAACAACCATTAGAGATAACCAAGCAATCAACAAGCATAATGCATCAAGCCTAATTAGTGACCAAACAATCTCTCAACCAAGAAGACTGAATCTTATACAGAAAGACATAGCAAGCAATCACATGATCTCTAATCCAATCAACTTAGAGTTTAAAGCTAGATTAATCCTCTCATGAAGGTATTAATCTCTATACTAATCCATTTTCAAACCAAATTCCCATTTGTGAAATATGAACTAGTAAGCATTAAGAATCAACTCTAATATGTCATTTATGCAATTAACAAACATCATCATGGCATTAATGCATAAACCCTTAGTTAGCTTTCATTCAGGCATTTCATTAAACACTTTTGGTGCATGAAAAACCCAGATTCTAGACCCAAGTGATGTGCAGGGATCTAGCTTTAGGATCAGCTAACTAAGGAAAGGAGAAGAGAATCTAAGCTTAAACAATCATTAATCTACATCTAAGCACCCTAATCTACACACCTAGAAGCTTAAAAGATGACTACTCACTAATCATGAAGAACACATCTAATCTTTTGCAAGAGATGATGTTAATCATGATTAGAGGCAGAAATGAGATGATGAGATGATAAGAAACAGCTTTTGAATGATCAAATCCCTTCAGATATCTCTTAATCAAAAACGTTTTTACACTAAAAAAAGAAAACTAGAGAGAAAACTAAGTAGAAGATAAGATGTCTAGGGTTTTTCTCCAAAAAGCTATATATACTAAGTGCTAATGGACCGGGTCAGCCCAGGACAAAATGGGTACTGACCCGGCTCAGTTGGGTCTGGTGGCTGGTGTGCGACATGGTCAGGGGCTTCCCAAGTCGCAGGCCCAAGTCGGTGTAATTTGCGAACACATGTGCTACATGGTTCCACTTCATGTCTAACTCGCAGGTCTATCTAGGTGTAATTTGCGAACGTTTGTGGTGCTCAGGCTTCCTTCTCTTCAACTCGCACAACCAGGACGCATTATGGAGATGATATGTGTGCGAGATGGTCACTTCCTTGTCCAAGTCGCATGCCCAAGTTGGTGTAATTTGCGAACACATGTGCTACATGGTTCCACTTCATGTCTAACTCGCAGGTCTATCTCGCACAGCATTGTGGACTTACTCAAATTTGATTCTGGAAGTCTATACCTTTCTCAGAGTCTCCTTACACTCATCTCTGAAGTCTCAACTTGTTTCCAGAGCGTTGAACATTCATGGGTGCGAGTTAATCAAGTCGCAATACCGTATCGCACAACCTAAGCCTTGTCGGACCACTTTGCATTGAGGGGAGAGTAACTTCCAGGATATGGCTCCAAACGGCATTATTTCAACTGTATTGGAAAGACAACTCAAATATCTCGAACTTTGGTGAAGAAACCCTCAGCGCTTGGGAAGTGGAAGGTTCCCCGGAGGGCCCATCTTGCAGTACATTGACACGATCAGAAAGAGGCTTCTAGACATGCGTCCACTCCGGAAACGTGATCTTATTTCTCATAGCTCCGAATTGAATGATCTTAGACGTTCTGGAAAGAGGACTCAAATATCTCGGATCCTGATGAAGGCTATGTAAACTGAATCGGTCTGGAAGTGCATCGTCCTTTGCATTCTTTGGAGCTCATCGGGTCGGTCCAAAAGGCGAGACAGGCATGCCTTCTGACGAGCTTAACTCTCTTCTCACGCCTCCAAACCTATGATTCCACCTGCTCTGGAACTATGATCCAATCTTCTATAACTTTGATGAAGCCCCCGACGACTGAATAGGACCGGAAGGTTCCCCGGACAGGCGATTATTCAGGCGTATTGGATTGCGCCGGAATGGATGCGAGAGACGTCTGTCTTCCGGTGACCGTATCTTTCAGCTCAGTGCTCCAAATGCCCTGAATCAACCTGTCCTGGGTTCTGGACTCAATTATCGGCAACTGTTGTGAAGACCCGGTAAGCTGAATCGGCCGGCAAGATCTTCCGGTGATGCGATTTCAGAAATGTATCTGCATCCGGGATTTTTGGCCGAGAGACTTGACTGCGGTACGTGTTTTTGGCCGAGAGATCTACCCGTGGGCAGGATTTTGGCCGAGAATCTTCGGCCATCAGTACATCATTTTGCCGAGAAAACCCAAAATTGCTCCTTTTCACCATTTTTTATAAGTTCAACTCCATTTCTTCATCTGAATCACATCCTCCATTCCAAATAAACTCCAAAAGCACCTGTTAACACTCCAAAACATGCAAAACTCTCTTGGACCTAATGCAATCTCCTAAGTCCTAAAAAATGTCTAAAGACCTAAAATGCATGCAAATGAGACATGATTTGGACTAGAATATGTACTTTAAATGATGCAATTTATGAATATATCAACTCCCCCACACTTATCCTTTGCTTGTCCTCAAGCAAAAAGGAACAAATGAGAGGAAAAGGTTGAATGCATTGGGAGCTCATTTTTCCTTTGAAAGAGAAAAGTGACCACTAAGAGAATTCAAGTTCATGCTCAATATGCAATGCAAGACCATACTCTGATGTATAAACTCAACAGTAATCTCCACAAGTTCTCTTATTCCTCAACTCTTTGACATTCATTAAGCTCTTTACCAAGTGGATCAAATGATGCAATGTTCAAACAAGCATAGTTTGGCTAGGGTGAGGTAATGAGACTAAAATGATCTCATCAGCGCCTGAGTGGGTTCAATGCAGCAAGGGGATCTCTCTATGAATGATCAAACTTTGGCAGAATGCTAAAGGTAAAAAGCAACCTATGCATTCAAGGGCAAGGACTCATCCCACCCCACACTCTACTCAAAGCTTTCTCACTTGCTCAACTTCTCAAGAACCTCACTTTCCACACTCAATTTCCTCTCACTAGGGGACTCACTTTTCATTTTCACACTCAAGTCTTGGAGTTCAAACTTTACATAGCTTTTTTCACTTTCTTTTGTAACTTCTAGCCTCTTTTTCTTTCTTTTTAAAACATTTGAGCTCTTGGGCTTCTTTTCTTTTCTTATCATTTAGAGGCTAGACTTTTTCTTTTCAAAACACTAGAGCTCACTTTCTTTGACTCAAAACTCCAAGACTGATTTCTTTTCTTTTTCTATTCCCTAGTTCTCACCATTCTCCTTTTATTTCCACTCATCTCTCCTTTTTCCACTCACCAACAAGTATTCCCCCACACTTAGTTCTTACCAAATCTCTCAGCTCCTTGATGATGGAACTTAACACTCAATGAGATTTGCCCTTGTCGCTCCAAACCTAACACTTTCTGCTAAGTTTGATCCAAGGTGGCCTTTCAATCACACACAAATATTTGGCTTGAAGGAAGGATGGGTTCAAGGTGAGGAAAACTGATCCAGATGTGGACTCAGCTATTTGAGCTAAGGAAAAGGGTGGTAAAAACAGGATTCTAGCTCAAATATGTATATAGGTATCCACAAGCTTATTCAAACAATGCATCACAAGATAATTTCAAGTCAAGTTCAAGGTTTTCACTTATTAGAGTTGAGTTCAATTCAAACTTGCTTCTCAGATTCAAACCATTTCAAGCCTTCCAAGCACAGAAGTCATTTCACAAGCATATTTAATCCAAATTCTCAAAGTGATGTACTCTCAAGGAAAGAACCTATCATTACTCCCATTTGCATATGATGCAACCTATATGAAAATGCAAACTAGACTCAATCCTAAAATGTGAATGCAACTACATGAGCATTTTTTTGTAAAAAAAGTTTTCAGATTTTTCCATTTTTTGGGTTTTATATGCACTTAGATGAATGCAAAATGAGACTCAAAGTGAAAAGGAAAATAAGAGCAGAATAAACATGATTAGTAAACACAAAACCCCTCCCCCACACTTAGATAACAGAGTCCCTTGTGTTATAAAAGCATGAGAAAGAGGAAAAATCAAACATGAAATGCAAAAGATTAAGAAAAATGCTAAATGCTCATTTACAAGTGTTTGGAGTGATACCTGGTGTGGTTCTTATGCAAAAGGGGAGTGAGTATCTGCACCAGATGAGGCCAGACACCATTGGAGATGGGTTTGGCTTGGCCTGAACTCCCTTGTGCGGCATGGTTTGTCTTGGACCAACTCGCAGGACCAAGTAGGTGTAAACAGCGAGTGTTCCTGCGACTTGGTTCCTCCTTTGTTCATGCCACATGCTCATCTCGCACAGATCCATCCTTAAACGCCTTGGACTCTTTCTCCTGGTGTGTGGCCTGGTTTCCATGCCTTAAGCCCTTTTCTCAGCCTTCACACATGCTCCATTCCACTTTGTCCCTGAGCCATAGCCTCCAAAAGTTACTTGGGACCTGAGAACAGCTCACAAAACCCATCAAAAGATCCTAAAACATAAAAAGAAATGAGAGAAAATATTAAAAAGATTATATACAAGGATAAGCTTGGGGGGTCTCCCAGGAGCGCTTTGTTTAAAGTCACTAAGTTTGACTTTGAAAAACCTGTTTTTAGCTGGGGTGAGGTTCGGCACTGATGTTTTTCAGCACTTCAATGGTCCTGAGCAACAAAGCTGAGTTGGTTTGTTGCCTTTGTGAACCATTAGACCCTTGTCCTTGAGATCCCATCTTGAGACATTTGTCCACCAGCTCTTGAATACCATCTGGGTCTTTATCAAATATGGCCTTTGTGAGACATGCCCTCACTTCAGCAAACAGACCTGGTTTCCCATTGCAATCTAGCTTATACTTCAGAGAACCATCATCATCAACCCAAGGAGTGAGATCAAAGTCTTGGGAAGAAAGAGCAGGTTCAATACTCTTGTCTTCTGATGCTGAGCCATCACTTTTGGTGTTAATCATCCTTAGATCACTAAGTGTAGAAGACCATGAGAGCAAGATATCTTTTTCTCTGATCAATGGCCCTCCATTCTCATACTTGTAACCAGAGCTGATGTGGGGTTCTTTCTCATTTTCCACAGCTGAAAGAGATTGGGATCCACCTAAAATCCCAGCACTTCCTACATACTTCATCTCAAGTACCTTAGGCGGTTCTATCTCTTGGACAACTGATCCACAAAATTCAGCTAAAGGTGGTTGAATAGGGTAAAAGGCATCCTTATCCACCTTTGTAAGCACCACTCTTTGAGTATCAAAGTCAATCATTGCACCAGTGGTGTTGAGAAATGCAGTTCCAAGCAATAGGGGGAGCTCTTTGGTCTTCTTCATCTTCATGATGACAAAATCAGTGGGGATTACACATTCACCAACTTGAAGTGGATAGTCTTCTAAAAATCCATATGGTTTCTTGGAGTAGGAATCACCAAAGGTGATAGGAGAAGGATAGGACGTTATAGACTTGACCTTTAGCTTCTCCATCATATCTTTAGACATTATACTCACACTTGAGCCTGAATCACACAAAGCATTCTCAACTCTAAAGTTGCCAAGAGTGCAAGAGATGGTGAACTTCCCTGGGTTGCCTAGCTTTGGGAGGGAGGTGGGCTTCATCTGAGTTGATTCAGAGGTGGAGGCACTATCTGTTGGCATTGCTTGATCAGTTGGCAGCTCTTTTGGTTCAAGAGACTCTGAATCATTCCCTTTCTGAACAGAAAAAACTGAACGGGGCTGCCCCCACACTTTCTTCCTCAATGTCCTCATTGAGTTCATGTAGGAAGCCCATGAAGTCATCTATAATGGCGTCCTCATCCACATGGGTGTGTGCATTCTCATTACAAACTTGACCATAAAGGAGGTCTTCAATCTCTTGCACAGCAGCTGAATGGTCATCATTGGAGTAGATGGTATTGCAATAACTTTTGAGTTTTGAAGAGCTTTACCAGGAAGAGAGACTTGTGGTTCAGAAGTGCAGATGCCCTTGTTCTTTTTAATAGCCATTATTTCAGCTCCTAGTTTCTCCAGGTCGGATACCATCTTTTGTTGTCGTATTTAGAGCTGTTGGAGAACAACATTGAAATCAGGACTTTGTTGAACAGGTGGTGGGGCAAAACCAGGAGGTGGTGGCCTTTGTTGTAGGCTGACTTGATTTGTGAAGCTATTCCCTTGATTCTGAACCGCTGGTTGCTGAAAACCCTGTTGACGTTGGGAGTTACCTTGGTACTGATTCTGTTGAACAAAGCTTTGAGGAGGGTATATTTGGTCTTGGGGGTTGGCCACATTGTTGCTCCTATAGGACAAGTTCTGGTGTTTATTGAAGTTGTTGTAACCATTGAACTTGTTTTGATTCCTAATGAAGTGCAACTCCTCTTGAGTGAGACTCTCTTCATTTGTATTTGTGAAGCATCTCTTTTCCTCACTCACATAGTTTATAGGCTTTTGAGTGGCAGCTAGGGCTTTGTCAAGCTTGATATTCAGCACTTTGATCTTCTCTTCCAGCTCTTGGTGTCTACCAGAATCTTCTCCTCTATAGCTTCTATCAGAATCTTCCCCATAAGTGTCTTGGCTCATGGCTAAGTTCTCAACAAGTTCCATAGCTGCATTGATTTCTTTTGCCAAGAAATTTCCATTTGATGCTGTGTCCAACTGAATCCTGATCTTAGGAACAGCTCCTCTATACAAAGTGCTAAGGAGAGAGGCTTCTGAAAAGCCATGATGTGGACACTTATTTTTGTAGCTTCTAAACCTGTCCAAAGCTTCTCCAAAGGTCTCATTAGAATGCTGAGTGAAGCTGGAAATCTGGTTCCTTAGCTTTGCAGTCCTTGAGCTTGAGAAGAACTTGGATAGAAAGGCAATCTTGCATTGCTCCCATGTGTGGATGGATCCTCTTGAGAGGTTCTTTTCCCACTGATGTGCCTTATCTCCAAGGCTGAATGGGAACAATCTCAGTTTGAAGCTGTCTTCAGATACCCCATTGATCTTAGTGAGATCACAAACTCTGTCAAACTGATCCAGATGCTCCAAGGGATCCTCCATAGGTAAGCCATGGAACTTCTGATTCTGAACCATATTGATCAAAGAGGCCTTCACCTCAAAGTTGTTGTTTTGTACAGGAGGTGGCCTAATTCCTGCTCCATACTGGTGTGCATAAGCTCGGTCATTCTCACCAACAAAGACTGGTGGAGGCTGATGACGTATGGGTGGGTTTGGGTGGGGCTGTGGCTGGTTAACTTGAGGTAGGTCTTGGTTCTGGTTACCCTGAGGTTGTCCCTGATGGATCGGAGCTTGTTGAACCTGAATTCCAATCCCATTACCAGCTCTTTGACCGTGATCAGCTTCTTGAGCCTGATGCTCATTCCCAGCTTGCTGATCCATTCCTAACCTTTCCAAGTGAACAGCTCTTTCTCTTTGTCTTCTTGCTTGGCTTCTTGTGATCATAAACCTGAAAACAAAGACAGAACTTGAAAGGTGATCAGTAAAACAAAAGAAAATTGATCTCAAAAACTATATCAGAAACTAATGCTAACAATCCCCACACAATATGGCAACGGCGCCAATTGATAACTAAGGTTTTTAGGTCTTAGATGGGTTATCAATCCCCTTGTCAAGGTAGTTTAAAGGGTGTCAATCCTTATGTGTGGTAGTTAGGCACTAGTTTATGTGATAAGCTCTTAAGTCAAGTGATCAAAGATGAGTTTTGGTGTGAACAAAGTAACAAGAAAGCATAAAACAAGAAACAAGCAAGCAATGATTAATGAACTAAACAAAGAAAGAAAGCTAAACAAAATGGTGGTGATTAAGCAAATGATAAAAGATAAACCTCTAGATGTGATCATTGATTAGGGTGCTTTCAATGCAACTAATGATGCTAAACAACAATGCAACACTTACAACTATTTAGTCTAGGCTTCTTAATCAGATTAATCCACTCTCATGACAGAAATCTCTTTGCAAATCACTTAATCAAGTCTAACAACCATTAGAGATAACCAAGCAATCAACAAGCATAATGCATCAAGCCTAATTAGTGACCAAACAATCTCTCAACCAAGAAGACTGAATCTTATACAGAAAGACATAGCAAGCAATCACATGATCTCTAATCCAATCAACTTAGAGTTTAAAGCTAGATTAATCCTCTCATGAAGGTATTAATCTCTATACTAATCCATTTTCAAACCAAATTCCCATTTGTGAAATATGAACTAGTAAGCATTAAGAATCAACTCTAATATGTCATTTATGTAATTAACAAACATCATCATGGCATTAATGCATAAACCCTTAGTTAGCTTCCATTCAGGCATTTCATCAAACACTTTTGGTGCATGAAAAACCCAGATTCTAGACCCAAGTGATGTGCAAGGATCTAGCATTAGGATCAGCTAACTAAGGAAATGAGAAGAGAATCTAAGCTTAAAAAATCATTAATCTACATCTAAGCACTCTAATCTACACACCTAGAAGCTTAAAAGATGACTACTCACTAATCATGAAGATCACATCTAATCTTTTGCAAGAGATGATGTTAATCATGATTAGAAGCAGAAATGAGATGATGAGATGATAAGAAACAGCTTTGGAATGATCAAATCCCTTCAGATATCTCTTAATCAAAAACGTTTTTACACTAAAAAGGAAAGAAAACTAGACAGAAAACTAAGTAGAAGATAAGATGTCTAGGGTTTTTCTCCAAAAAGCTATAAATACTAAGTGCTAATGGACCGGGTCAGCCCATGACAAACTGGGTACTGACCCGGCTCAGTTGGGTCTGGTGGCTGGTGTGCGACATGGTCAGGTGCTTCCCAAGTCGCAGGCCCAAGTCGGTGTAATTTTCGAACACATGTACTACATGGTTCCACTTCATGTCCAACTCGCAGGTACATCTAGGTGTAATTTGCGAACGTTTGTGCTGCTCAGGCTTCCTTCTCTTCAACTCGCACAACCAGGACTCAAATTTGATTCTGGAAAACTCTACCTTGCTCAGAGTCTCCTTACACTCATCTCTGAAGTCTCAACTTGTTTCCAGAGCGTTGAACATTCATGGGTGCGAGTTAATCAAGTCGCAGTACCGTATCGCACAACCTAAGCCTTGTCGGACCACTTTGCATTGAGGGGAGAGTAACTTCCAGGATATGGCTCCAAATGGCATGATTTTAACTGCATTGGAAAGACAACTCAAATATCTCGAACTTTGGTGAAGAAACCCTCAGCGCTTGGGCAGTGGAAGGTTCCCCGGAGGGCTCATCTTGCAGTACATTGACACGATCAGAAAGAGGCTTCTAGACATGGGTCCATTCCGGAAACGTTATCTTCTTTCTCATAGCTCCGAATTGAATGATCTTAGACGTTCTGGAAATAGGACTCAAATATCTCGGATCATGAAGAAGGCTATGTAAACTGAATCGGTCTGGAAGTGCATCGTCCTTCGCAATCTTCAGAGCTCATCGGGTCGGTCCAAAACGGTAGCGAGACAGGCGTGCCTTCCGGTGAGCTTAACTCTCTACTCACGCCTCCAAATCCTATGATTTCACCTGGTCTGGAAACATGATCCAATCTTCTCCAAATTTGATGAAGCACCCGACAAATGAATAGGACCGGAAGGTTCCCCGGACAGGCGATCATTCAGGAGTATCAGATTGCTCCGGAATGGATGCGAGAGAGGTCTGTCTTCCGGTGACCGTATCTTTCAGCTCAGTGCTCCAAATGCCCTGATTAAACCTGTAATGGGTTCTTGACTCAATTATCTCCAACTTTTATGGAGACCTTGTAAGCTGAATCCGCCGGCAAGAGCTTCCGGTGACACGATTTCGGAAATGTATCTGCACCCGGGATTTTTGGCCGAGAGACTTGACCGCGGTACGTGTTTTTGGCCGAGAGAGCTACCCGCGGGAAGGATTTTGGCCGAGAATCTTCGGCCATCAGTACATCATTTTTCCGAGAAACCCAAAATTGCTCCTTTTCACCATTTTTGATATGTTCAACTCCATTTCTTCATCTGATTCACATCCTCCACTCCAAACAAACTCCAAAAGCACCTGTTTAACACTCCAAAACATGCAAAACTCTCTTGGACCTAATGCAATCTCCTAAGTCCTAAAAAATGCCTAAAGACCTAAAATGCATGCAAATGAGACATGATTTGGACTAGAATATGTACATTAAATGATGCAATTTATGAATATATCAAGGTTCTTCTCCCATTGGTGAGCTTTGTCACCAAGACTGAAGGGGAATAATCTGAGCTTGAAACTGTCCTCAGAAACTCCATTTATCTTTGTCAAGTCACACACTTTATCAAATTGATCCAAGTGTTCCAAGGGATCTTCCATTGCCAATCCATGGAACTTTGAGTTCTGAACCATATTCAACAAGGATGCCTTCACTTCAAAGTTGTTGTTTTGCACAGGTGGTGCTTGAATTCCAACTCCATACTGATGAGCACTGACCCTGTCATTCTCTCCACCATAGACTTGTGGCTGCTCATATCTCCTTTGCTGGTGTTGGAAGGGCTGATGTTGATGGTGCACCTGTTTTCTTTGCTGTACATTGGCCTGATGCCTCTGCTGATGAGCTTGAGCTTGTCCCTGGTGGACATAAGCTTGCTGTTGATGCACGTGTTCCTGATGAACATTACCCTGATGTAACCCTTGACCAGCTCCATTACCCTGAGCCTGTTGTTCCTGAGCCGGTTGCTCAATGTCAACCACATGCTCTCTTTGTTCTTCCATATCAGCCTGATCAATCTGTCTTCTACGCCTGTCCGTTCTCCTCCTTGGTACCAAAAGATTAATGTTTTCGTTTAAGGGGAAAGGTGGACCACAGCTTCTTGATCTGGACCTGGTGTTCATGCACCTGAAACTCACAAACAGAACTTGAAAGAAATTAGAAAACACAAAAGAAAATGCTTCATCTCAAGAACAGATCAAAGACTAATGCTAAACAATCCACAATTTGGCAACAGCGCCAATTGATAGACAAGAGTTTTTAGGCTATTAAGGGCTATCAATCCCCTTTGTCAAAGTAGTATAAGGGGTGTCAATCTAAGAATGTGGAAGCTAGACACTAGACTATATGAACTGATCTTAATTCAAGCAAACAAATGAGGTTTGGTTTTGAACTGATGATTAAAACAAGAAACTAAACAATATAAAGAGAAGATAAGTATGATAAGCAAAGCAAACAAAGACAAGCAAATAACAAAATGACGATGGGAATGTATGTATGATGATGAGAAAGGTGTTAGACATGATAGTGGATTAGGGTGCCTTCAGTGTTAAACTAGTGAGCTAATGAACCATATGATCAAGCAAACCATTCAACTTAAACATCAATAATTAAGTTAATCCTATCATGAAGGTATCAACTTCTATGCTAAAACAGTTTCTAACCTAATCATCATTAGTGAAC
The DNA here is from genome assembly GCF_000478725.1 of Eutrema salsugineum. Classification (NCBI taxonomy): domain Eukaryota; kingdom Viridiplantae; phylum Streptophyta; class Magnoliopsida; order Brassicales; family Brassicaceae; genus Eutrema; species Eutrema salsugineum. The sequence goes on from NW_006256877.1 coordinate 7,537,969, forward strand.
ACATGAATCAACAAGCATTAAGAACCAGTTTAATCTGTCATTTAAGCATATAAACAATCATTCCCATGATGAATAACACTTAAACCTCTAACAACCTTGGTTCAGGCATTTCATCAAACACTTTTGGTGCATGAAAAACCCAGAATCTAGACCACATATGATGTGTATGGATCTAGCATTAAGAACAGGTTGTAGAGAATGGAATACGAATGATCTAACCCCTAAGCTCACTAATCTACCACTTAAGCACCCTAATCTACATATCTAAGACCTTAATATGGGGATTACTCACTAAGCATGACCAACACACTAGATCCTTTGCAAGATGTGTTGTTAATCATGATTAGAAGTGTGTAAATGAAGATGGAGATGATAGATTAAGAAGAAGACAGCTTTTAAACACAAGATCTCTCAAACTCTCTTGATTAAAACGCCCAAATCAGGTATATCTCTTCAAAAGGAGTTTTCTTACACAAAAGAGGCAAAGAGATAATGAAATAAAGCTTAAGTCTTTGGGATAAAACCCTAAAAACTATATATAGGTCTCTAACAATGAACTGGGTCAGCCCAGAACAAACCGGGTCCTGACCCGGCTTTAGTGGATAAAGTGACCAATGTGCGAGTTGGTCAGGAGCCTCCCAAGTCGCATGCCCAAGTCGCACAGATGAAGAAGCAGTCTTGTGGGCCTTAAGTCCCTTAGTCTCAGCCGCATGCCCATCTAGGTGTGTTTTGCGAGTCTTTGTGCGATTCAGTCCTCTTCCTCTTCAACTCGCATGACCAAGACGAAATATGGGGAGGATATGTGTGCGACTTGGTCCTCATGTAATCCCAAGTCGCATGCCTAAGTCGCACAACCGAAGAAAGAAGCTAGAACGAGATGAAACCCATGTAAGCTCAACCGCATTACTCTCTCGGTGTGATTTGCGAACCTTCGTGCGGCTAAGTCTTTTTTGCTCCTTAACTCGCAGGACCATGTAGCAGGGCCTTCAGAGATATGTGCGGGGTTGTCTCCATCACTACCAAGTCGTATGCTCAAGTCGGTGTAGATTGCGAGTCTTCATGCGGTTCAGTTCCAAGCTCGGCCAACTCGCATGCTCAAGTCGCACGGTTGTGGACTTAGCATTTTTCTTGCTCGGGAATTTTAGACCTTTCCCAGTGATACCTTACTCGCAAATCTCAACACGCAGCTCAACTCCCAGGCATTAATATCCAGGCGTTGCGAGTTAACCAAGTTGCAAGACCATCTCGCAGGCTTCAGGTCTCCTTGGACCACATCACATTCGTGGGAGAGTAGATCCCAAGATACTGGTCCAAATGGTGCGATTATAACTTCAGTGGATAGAAAACTCAGACATATTCAACTTTGGTGAAGGGCTTGAGCTTAGGTGACGTCCGCAAAGGCTCCGTTCCGCCAGTTTTTTGACGCGCATTGCTTTAGTCTTTTATCAGCTCCGAGACATGCACTGCTTCCGATCGCCGTAACGTTCTGCTCACAAATCCAAATGGGACGATCTCAAATGTTCCCGAAACTAGACTCATTCTTCTTGATTCTTGATGAAGACACCGGAGGTTGAATTGCATTGCAAGTCCTTCGTCCCACGCGATCAAAGTGAGGGTTTTGTCTGCACCAAACCATCTGTCCGAGTTGCTGTACACAGGTGAGGGTTTGATACGAATTCCCAAAGGCACACACTTGGTTGGTATCGGATGGATAGATCCTTGACTCCAGCTGGATCTCGGAGCAGATGCTAAGGCGTGAGAGTAAATCCCGAAAATCCTTAGGCCCAAACTCGCGGAGAGTAACTTGGAACAAGGGGGTGGAACAAAGAGAAAGAGTTCGCCGGTAAAAGGATGTTAGGGCGTGAGAAATGAATTCCCGAAAATCCCTAAGCCCTGATTACTACTAACGGAAACTTAAACTTTGCAGGCGAAGGCTGCGTCAAGTTCTATGGATTGAACTTGATAAACCGAAAAGATTCAAGAGGCTAACCACCTAAGGAATTGAAAAGTTCAAAAAGAACAAAGGAGAAATCTCAGATTTTATTTGATAAGTGAATGAATGAAAATGAGAAGGGGTACAAGCCTTTATATAGGAGGCGAAGTAGTTCAAGAGACAAACTCGAAAATGACAGAAAAATTAATAAAGTCTTTGACTGAAATAAATAAACTAAGGACTGACTCTTCGGCTGGCCTTTGACTGACTCTTGAATTGCCAAGCCGAAAATGACTCTTGCTCTGCCGACCCATGAACCAGACCGCAAACAAACCTGGGTCGAGAGATGGGCGATGGACTTAACCTCATTAAAACCCCACCCGGTAAACCCATTGGGACAAACCCGGGTGTAAGGAAAAAGAGTATTAAGCCATCACCTGGACCAGATTAGTTACAGCCGGCGTTCATGAGCACGGTCACAATCTTGGGTGATGCTGGGTCGCCTGGTCCGATCTTGATTCCATTATGTACAGTCTGAACCGTCCCTGCCAGCTTCTTAGCTCTGGATCGCGTCATAGGTCCATCCGGTACGGCCAAATGTGCTTCCGGAACCTCGATTCCATTGTCTGGGTCGTCCTCTGGGTCCATGATCGTATCATCCTCCCCCTCTTGAAAAGGACTTGTCCTCAAGTCTGGTCCATCTGCGACAAAGGGAATGAGGTCAGAAATGTTGAAGCTGGTACTGACTAAGTACTTACCTTGTAAGTCAATCTTGTAGGCATTGTCATTGATCCGCTCAAGGACCGTAAAGGGACCATCCACACGAGGCAATAACTTGGACTTTCTTTCCTCCGGAAACCTGTCGTTCCTCAAATAGATCCATACTAGATCGCCTGGTTCAAACACCTTTTGGCGCCGGCCCTTGTTAGCGTGCTTCTTGTAAAACTTGGTCTTTCTTTCAATGTTCTGCTTGGCCTTCTCATGAATCTGCTTGACAAGCTCGGCCTTTTTCTTCCCATCCATACTTACACGCTCAGACAAAGGTAAAGGCGTAATTGAAAGAGGGTTAAAACCATAAACCATTTGAAACGGGGAGAACAATGTAGTTGAATGAACCGCATGGTTATAAGCAAATTCTACATGTGGTAGACAATCTTCCCACGTCCTAAGGTTCTTTTTAATAACAGAACGAAGTAGTGCAGACAAGGTTCTATTAACAACCACGGTTTGGCCGTCGGTCTGTGGGTGGCAAGTGGTGGAAAAGCATAACTCAGTACCTAGTTTCGACCAAAGTGTTTTCCAAAAATAACTAAGGAATCTAACATCGCGGTCAGAAACTATAGTCCTAGGCATTCCGTGCAACCTAACCACTTCTCTAAAGAACAATTCAGCCACATTAGACGCATCATCAGTCTTATGACAAGGTATAAAGTGCGCCATTTTTGAGAACCTATCGACCACAACAAAGACAGAATCCCGACCCGTCCTAGTTCTTGGCAAACCTAACACAAAATCCATAGAAATGTCCGTCCAAGGAGAGCTAGGAATGGGTAAGGGGGTGTACATACCTGGGAATGGCTTTTGGATTTCGCATACTTACAGGTGATGCATCGGCCGCAAATTCTTTCCACATCTCTCTTCATATGCGGCCAGAAGAAATGATCCTGGACCACACTAAGAGTCTTGGCCACTCCAAAGTGTCCCATCAAACCGCCGCCATGAGCTTCCCTAACAAGCAGATCACGAAGGGAAACATTAGGTATACAAAGGCGGTTTTCATAAAACAAGAAGTCATCACTCCGAAAATATTTTCCAGTGGCAAATTTAGAATAGGATTGATAAACTTCCTGGAAATCCGGATCGGAGGTGTAGGCTTCTTTGATCATTTCAAAACCGAGGACCTTGGCGTCTAAGGTCGAGATCAGGGTGTATCTGCGGGACAAGGCGTCGGCCACAACGTTTTCCTTTCCCTGTTTGTACTGGATCACGTACAGAAACGTTTCAATAAACTCCACCCATCTGGCATGCCGCTTATTCAGTTTCTGCTGGCCCTTGAGGTGTTTAAGAGATTGATGATCCGTATGAATCACAAACTCTTTTGGCCGGAGGTAGTGTTGCCAGGTTTGGAGCGCACGGACCAAGGCGTAAAGCTCCTTGTCGTAGGTGGGATAGCTCCAGGTCGCGCCACCAAGCTTCTCACTGAAGTAGGCAATAGGCCGTTTCTCCTGCATTAGGACCGCACCAATACCTACACCAGAGGCATCGCACTCAATTTCAAAGGTTTTCATAAAATCAGGCAAAGAAAAGAGGGGTACATGAGTTAGCCTGTTTTTAAGGAGTTGGAACGCCTCTTCTTGTGTCGTGCCCCATTTAAATCCAACGTCCTTTTTGATTACTTCGGTGAGAGGCGCTGCTATGGTACTGAAGTCCTTTACAAACCGTCGGTAGAAACCGGCCAGGCCATGAAAGCTTCAGACCTCTCCAACCGTTTTGGGACTGGGCCAGTCTTTGATCGCCTTGATCTTCTCTTCGTCGACCTGGATCCCATTGGCACCTACAACAAAGCCTAGGAACACAACACTATCCACGCAAAAAGTACACTTTTTCAAGTTCCCAAACAATTGCTCCTTTCTAAGCATTTCTAAGACTAACCGCAAATGCTCTAAGTGCTCGGCCAAGTTCTTGCTATAGACTAAGATATCGTCAAAGTACACAACGACAAAAACGCCTATGAACGACCGCAAGACATGGTTCATAAGTCTCATGAAAGTGCTAGGGGCGTTGGTTAAGCCAAACGGCATTACCAACCATTCATAAAGCCCATGCTTTGTCTTAAAGGCTGTTTTCCATTCGTCCCCCTCTTTCATCCTTATTTGGTGATAGCCACTTTTCTAATCTATCTTAGAAAAAAGACAAGATCCGTGAAGTTCATCAAGCATATCATCCAAACGAGGAATGGGATGTCTGTATTTTACCGTAATATTGTTGATTGCACGACAGTCAACGCACATACGCCAAGTGCCGTCCTTTTTTGGCACAAGTAAGACCGGGACCGCGCAAGGACTCATACTCTCTCGTATATGTCCTTTCTCCATCAGCTCTCCGACCTGCCGCTGTAGTTCCATTGTTTCAACCGGGTTGGTTCGATACGCTGGTCGGTTTGGCAAGGACGCACCAGGAACAAAATCGATCTGATGTTCTATTCCGCGGATGGGAGGTAATCCACTTGGGCTTTCTTCTGGAAAGACGTCCTTGTATTCCTGCAAAAGAGGCAAAACGCTGCTCGGAAGATCCGGCTCACGGTCAGTAAGACTAGCCAAAGCATTTCCAAACATTAACAAGACAAAGGATTGTCTCGTAAGCACGGCATGCTTAAGTTCACTTGGCCTCACGAAAAGAGTTTCTTTCCTCACGGGTAAACTCTCTAAGGCCGTTTCTGGGGTTTTTCTCAGACTCTCAGATTTAGTGGAAGTGTTTAGAGGGTCACTCACAATGCTTTTTCCTTTGTGGCTTTGCTCGAGTTTGATCTGGTCTAGATAGACTTCTTGCGGAGACAAAGGCGCTAGGGTGATCTTGCGGCCTTGGTGCTCGAACATGTGCTTGTTGGAGAAGCCATCGTGAATGGCCTTGCGGTCATACTGCCAAGGTCGGCCCAAAAGGATATGACCCGCTTCCATTGGTAGCACATCACACATGATCTCATCTTCGTACCGTCCGATAGATAATGGAATCGAGACCTGCTTGGTGACCTTTAGCTGCCTTTCGTTGTTTAGCCACCTGAGACTATAAGGCTGCGGGTGCTTGTGCGTGCTTGTAGTGCTTGCCACGTTCGTACAGCTGCCTCCATCGATGATCAGGCTGCAGATTTTACCCTTTACCAAGCACCGGGTATGAAATAGGTTCTCGCGCTGATCTTCTTCTTTTACGGGCTCCTGAGCTAGTAGGACTCTCCGGGCAACGAGCAATTCACCTTTTGCTGCTCGTTCCACATCTTCCTCATCGTCATAAATTGGTCCAGTATCCTCTCCGTCGGACACGATTTCACCTGAGTCAAGAAGCAACATGGTTCGTTGGTTCGGACATTTATTAGCATAATGACCTTTACCTCGACACTTAGAACATTCAATGTCGCGGTGTCTAGGCGGTGTAGCCTCGGCTTTTCCTTTGAAGTCGGGTGCAGAAGAGCTGGGTTTGGAATCCGACCTGGGCTTAGCGTCGGATCGAGATGGGTAGCTCGGCTTATCTGTAGGTCGCGAACTGGAACCATATGCGGGTCGGTTGGTGCCTTTGCGTTTCAGCTGTTGTTCCACTAGGACCTGATATGTTCATAATTTGCATCATTTAGGTTGCATAAATCATTCCAAATCATGTTTTATTTCATGCATTTTAGGTCCTTAGGGTTTGTTTTAGAACTTAGGAGATGCATCAGGTCCCAATGAGTCTTTGCATGTTTTGAGTGTCTATCAGGTGAATATGGAGCTGAAAAGATGAATCCAGGAGGTGGAATGGTGAGCAAAGCTTGAAAAAGTGGAAAAATCGGGTCTTGGGAGGTTATCGGCCATTCTCGCTGGCCAGGAAGGTTTTACCGGCCTTTTTCATGTACCGCGGGAAGCTTTACCGGCCATTTTCATGTACCGCGAATGAAGTGTATCGGCCAAAATCTCCGGGTGTGAACGTGTCTCAGAAATCGCCTGTCCGGGGAGCCTTCCGGTCCGATTCGGATGGCGGGTGCTTCATAGAAGTTGGAGAAGACTTGATCACGGTTTCATAGCAATTGGAATCGTGGGATTCGGACGCGTGAGCAGAGAGTTAAGCTCGTCGGAAGGAACCCCTGTCTCGCAGCTGTTCCGGACCGAGCAGATCAGTTCTGAAAGATGCGCAGGACGGTGCACTTCCAGGCCGATTCAGTTTCCGGGTCCTTCATGAGAATCAGAGACATTTGACTCCTCTTTCCATAACATCCGAGATCAGTCAATTCGGAGCTTTGAGCAGAAAGATACGGTCTCCGGAATGGACACATGTCTAGACGCCTCTCTCTGGTCGTGTAAATGCACTGCAAAGATGTGCCCTCCAGGAAGCCTTTAACTTCCCAAGCATCGAAACGTCCTTCACCAAAGTTGTAGATAACTGAGTCCTCTGTCTTCGGCAACCGGAATCACTCAATTCGGACAAGTCTCCAGGAAGTTACACTCTCCGGAATGCGAGATGGTCCAGACAGCCCAAAGCGACCAAGTTAAGCATGCCGCGATAGAATGCCATGGTCCACACTTGGCCGTGGCAACTTTTGTGCACCCTCGGCCAATGACACGATCTTCATGCCACGGTCTACACCTGACCGTGGCAAGCATACACCTGACCGTGGCAAAAGAAAAGAGGGCTAAGTTTTAATTCGGTTTTTGCCACGGCCACGAGACGCGGATAAACACTTGACCGTGGCAACACAAAGTTTAACAAAGGCATGGATTCGAGGTTTGCCACGGCTACAAGACACGGGCTAAAGGTTTGACCGTGGCAAAGATTTGGAGGGTTTGACCGAGAAATGAGCACTGCCACGAGGAGTTTGACACGGGAAACAACAGACCGTGGCAATAGAAAGGGAAGGAGATATAGCTCGGGTTCAAACCTCAGCAATTGAGGTAAACACTCAAAACCTTGTAAATAGCATGTAGATCTTTCTTTTTCTTTTGCATTTTACCTGTTTACTTTGTTTTAAACTCCTTTCTCATGCTTTTATAACACAGGGGACTGTGTTATTTAAGTGTGGGGGAGGAGTTTCATCCTTTACTAATCATGTTTTCTCTTTTCTTATTTTACACTTTGAGTCTTGAGTCACATTTTAGTTGCATATTCATGTAGTCTCATCTAAGTGCATATAAAAACCAAAAAAAAAAATGACCATGTAGTTGCATTCTCAGTTTTTAGGATTGAGTCTAGATTGCATTTGCATATAGGTTGCATCTTGCAAGGAGTAATGATAGGTTTTCTAGAGAGTACATCACTTTGAGAACTTGAATTGAATATGCTTGTGAATCTTTTTCTGTGCTTGCAAAGTCTGAAATGATTTGAATCTGAGAAGCAAGTTTGAATTGAACTCAACTCTAATTAAGTGGGAACCTTGAACTTGACTTGAAAATATCTTGTGATGCATTGTTTGAAAAAAAAAGCTTGTGGATACCAATATACATACTTGAGCTAGAACCATTGTTTTTACCACTCTTTTCCTTAGCTCAAGTAGCTGAATCCACATCATGGATCAGTTCCCATACCTTGAACCCATCCTTCTTTCAAGCCAATGTTTGTGTGTGAATTGAAAGGCCACCTTGGATCAAACTTAGCAGAAAGTGTTAGGTTTAGAGCGACAAGGGCAGGTCTCATTGAGTGCTGTGTTCCAACATCAAGGAACTGAAAGTTTTGGCAAGGAATAAGTGTAGGGGAAAAGACTTTTTGGTGAGTGGAAAAAGGTGAGATGAGTAGGTTTGCAAACCTTTCTTTGCCCATCAAGGCCGGGTCAGTACCCGGTTTGTTCCGGGTTGACCCGGTTCGCCCAAGCCCCCTTTATAATGTTTTTAGACCTAATTTGGAGAGAACACTGAATCTACTTTTAGTCTTCTTTCCCCTTTTGTGAAAACCTACTGAATGCACTTTGTTTTAGAGAGTTTAAAATCGATTTGCAGTTTCTTTCCTTCTTGCTCATCATTTTTTATCATCAAAATCAACTTCTAATCATGATTAACAACACATCTTGCAAAGGATCTAGTGTGTTGATCATGATTAGTGAGTAGTTACCTTAATGAGGTTCTAGATGTGTAGGTTAGGGTGCTAAAGTGTTAGATTAGGAGTGCTTAGGGCTAGATTCATTGATTCATTTCTCTAAACAACTGTTCTCTAGGCTAGATCCTTGATAATCACTTGAGATCTAGATTCTGGGAATTTCATGCACCAAAAGTGTTTGATGAAATTCCTGAAAGAGTCGTGTTAGAGGTTTAAGCAATTTTTCATCATGGGAATGATTTGTTAAATGCTTGAATGATCATTGAGAACTGTTTATTAATGCATATTGATTCATATTTCACAAATGGGAATTTGGTTTGAAAATGGATTAGTATAGGGGTTAATACCTTCATGAGAGGATTAACCTAGATTAGAGTTCTTAATCATTTGAATCATGTCTCATCATTGTCATTAGCATTTCTAGTTTAACACCAAAGCACCCTAACCAACTATCATGTCTAGAATCTCATGCCTCCATCATATCATATTCATATCATTTGTCATTGTCATTAGTCTTTAATCCTGTTTATGTTCATAGTTGTCTCTAGATTAATCAAAACCCACTCTTGTTTGCTTGAATTAAGAACTTGATCATATAGCTTAGTGTCTAACACCACATCTGGATTGATAAACCTCTTTGTGCTACATTGACAAGGGGATTGATAGCCCTGAGACCCTAAAAAGTCTTGTCTATCATCTCTCCAATGTCCCTATAGTCCTGCAGCTCCATACGGTCTTGTATATCACGGTTGAGGCCACTCAAGAACCGGGCCATTGTCGCATCCTCCGGTTCTACCGTATCGGCTTTCAGCATTAGCCGATCCATCTCTTGGTAATACTCCTCAACATTCTTGGATCCCTGGGTCAAACGTCTGAGTCGAGTGTGCAACTCCCGATGGTAGTGGCTTGGTACGAATCTGCGTCTCATCATTCGTGCCATCTCGTCGCAAGTTTCGACCGGTCGGTCACCGTTCCTTCTCCGGTTGGTAACAACTTGGTCCCACCAGTCTACCGCGTACCCATGGAACTCGGTGGCGGCCAAATTGATCTTTTTTCTTTCTGAGAAGTTCTGACAACCAAACAAAATGTCGATCTTCTTTTCCCACTCAAGGAACGCGTCTGGATCGGTTGTACCATAGAAAGATGGGACCCTCAGCTTCATGCCTCCAAGGTCATTGTCGTTTCGGGCTTGGACTGGTTCAGGTTCGTATTGTCCCCGGCCTTGATCATTACGGTCTTGTCGAGCCTCCTCCCAGTTACGGCCGCGGGTTGGATCTGGGTTGTATTGCTCACGACCATGGTTCGGCAAAGGGTTTTGACCGCGTCTATCTTCTCGGCCGCGTCTGGGTCGTACCTGACTACCACCCGAGGTATGACCGTCAGCATAGAATGGGTTGTATCCGACAAACTCATTCCGGTTATGATTCCTCTCCCTACGGGTTGGGTCCTCCTAGTCACTGCGATCAGCTCCTCTGTCCCGTCTAGGCTGATCCACTTCCAACCGTTCCATACGCTGGTTCATGTGATCCAGCAGCTGAGTAATCTGGTCCAGCCTATGGTTCATAGTGACTTTTCTTACTTCTTTTGACCGAATAGAGGATCGATCGTCGCTAGAAGACATATAATACCTCGCAAAACAAACAAACAAGTTAGTAAAAGTTCTCGCTAAGTGTTTCACTCGGTGTGTCACTCAACCCTCTTAATGATCTCACAAACACTCAAGAGAATCTCCTCGGTTCTAAGAGAACTAAATCAAAAACTCGATGTAGATCTCTAAACCAATTCAGAATATCAAGCGATTATGAAGAAAAAAAAGATAGAGAGAAAAGATTTTATTTTTTATTTTTTTTTTGACTCGTTTTTTTTTTTTTTTAAAAACAGATCTGGAATTACAAAAGAAAGAAAGGATAAGACGGAATTTGAAAAAACAAAAAAATAGATAATACCGCTTTCTTCAAGTGCGTGGCTCTGCTACCACTTGATACGAATTCCCAAAGAACGGCACACACTTGGTCGGTATCGGATGGATAGATCCTTGACTCCAGCTGGATCTCGGAGCAGATGCTAAGGCGTGAGAGTAAATCCCAAAAATCCTTAGGCCCAAACTCGCGGAGAGTAACTTGGAACAAGGGGGTGGAACAAAGAGAAAGAGTTCGCCGGTAAAAGGATGTTAGGGCGTGAGAAATGAATTCCCAAAAATCCCTAAGCCCCGATTACTACTAACGGAAACTTAAACTTTGCAGGCGAAGGCTGCGTCAAGTTCTATGGATTGAACTTGATAAACCGAAAAGATTCAAGAGGCTAACCACCTAAGGAATCGAAAAGTTCAAAAAAACAAAGGAGAAATCTCAGATTTTATTTGATAAGTGAATGAATGAAAATGAGAAGGGGTACAAGCCTTTATATAGGAGGCGAAGTAGTTCAAGAGACAAACTCGAAAATGACAGAAAAATTAATAAAGTCTTTGACTGAAATAAATAAACTAAGGACTGACTCTTCGGCTGGCCTTTGACTGACTCTTGAATTGCCAAGCCGAAAATGACTCTTGCTGTGCCGACCCATGAACCAGACCGCAAACAAACCTGGGTCGAGAGATGGGCGATGGACTTAACCTCATTAAAACCCCACCCGGTAAACCCATTGGGAAAAACCCGGGTGTAAGGAAAAAGAGTATTAAGCCATCACCCGGACCAGATTAGTTACAGCCGGCGTTCATGAGCACGGTCACAATCTTGGGTGATGCTGGGTCACCTAGTCCGATCTTGATTCCGTTAAGTACAGCCTGAACTGTCCCTGCCAGCTTCTTAGCTCTGGATCGCGTCATAGGTCCATCTGGTACGGCCAAATGTGCTTCCGGAACCTCGATTCTATTGCCTGGGTCGTCCTCTGGGTCCATGATCGTATCAGGGTTCCTCCATGATCCCAGCTCAAAGTTGCTCCCAAAAGTCTCCAAATGAGCTGCGAACACTCCAAAAATGCAGGACACTCTAGGACCTAATGAAATCCTAAACAAAGCTAGAACCAAAGACAAACTCTAATAAAACTAGATAAATGTATGCATGGGACTCAATATTTGGACAAAACAGCAATCCTAAACATGACAAATTATTAATATATCATTGAACCTGCTCTTTCTTCCCAAGACTTTGATCTCACTCCTTGGGTTGATGATGATGGATCTCTGAAGTATAGGCTGGATTGCAATGGGAAACCAGGTATGTTTGCTGAAGTGAGGGCATGTCTCACAAAGGCCATCTTTGATAAAGACCCAGATGGTATTCAAGAGCTGGTGGACAAAGGTCTCAAGATGGGATCTCAAGGACAAGGGTCTAATGGTTCCCAAAGGCAGCAAACCAACTCAGCTTTCTTGCTCAGGACCATTGAAGTGCTGAAAAGCATCAGTTGTCAACCTCTCCCTAGCTAAACACAGGTTTTTCAAAGTCAAACTTAGTGACTTTAAACAAAGTGCTCTTGGGAGACACCCCAAGCTTATACTTGTATATAATCTTTATAATCTTTTGTCTCCTTTCTTTTTTTGTTTTAGGATCTTTTGATGGGTTTCGTGAGCTGTTCTCAGGCCCCAGGTAACTTTTGGAGGCTATGGCTCAGAGACAAAGTGGAATGGAGCATGTGAGAAGGCTGAGAAAAGGGTTTAAGGCATGGAAACTTGATGGACGCCTGTGTGCTACTTGGGTGTGCGGTTCAGTCAGGCCATATACCAACTCGCACAAGAACTCGCTGTTAACACCTACTTGGTCTTGCAAGTTATTCACCTAGCAGCAGGAGATTTGAGCAAGAAAAATGCTAAGTGTTGCTGTTCTGCGAGTTGGGTCTGCGAGTTGGATGCATGAGAGACCAAGCCGCACCAATGTTCGCTGTTTACACCGGCTTGGGTCTGCGAGACAGACCAAAAAGAGACCAGGCCACACACCAGGAGAAAGAGTCCAAGGCGTTTAAGGATGGATCAGTGCGAGATGAGCATGCGGCTTGAACAAAGGAGGAACCAAGTCGCAGGAACACTCGCTGTTTACACCTACTTGGTCCTGCGAGTTGGTCCAAGACAAACCATGCCGCACAAGGGAGTTCAGGCCAAGCCAAACCCATCTCCAATGGTGTCTGGCCTCATCTAGTGTAGATACTCACTCCCCTTTTGCATAAGAACCACACCAGGTATCACTCCAAACACTTGTAAATGAGCATTTAGCATTTTTCTTTATCTTTTGCATTTCATGAGTTGATTCAATAGGATGCCAGGCCGCACGCTCAGAAGAAGCAAACAGGTCGTCCAAGGTTTAAAAAGTGCGACCTGGGCGTGCGAGATGGTTCAGAGTCTGCCCAGGCCGCATAAACGTTCGCGGATTACACCGAGTTGGACATGCGGGTCATAAGGAGATCAGGCCAGGTCGCAGCATAGAAGAAGAGGCCAGGACGTGCAAGAGAGAGTTTTGTGCGACTTGGGCATGCGAGACAGGAAGGAGATGGTCCCAAGTCGCACAGATACTCGCCGAAAACACCAAGCTTTATGTGCGAGTTGGTCCAAGACAAGTCCATGCCGCACAAGGGAGTTCAGGCCAAGCCAAACCCATCTCCAGTGATGTCTGGCCTCATCTGGTGCAGATACCCACTCCACCTTTGCATAAAAACCGCACCAGGTATCACTCCAAACACTTGTAAATGAGCATTCACCATTTTTCATTTGTCATTTGCATTTTGAATTTGATTTTTCCTCTTTCTCATGCTTTTATAACATAGGGGACTGTGTTATTTAAGTGTGGGGGAGGGGTTTTGTGTTTACTAATCATGTTTCCTCTTGTTCTTATTTTGATTTGCATCTTGAGTCTGCATCTAAGTGCATATAAAAACCAAAAAAAAAAAAAACAAAATCGAAGAATCAAAAAAAAAAATTCACAGAAAAATGTTCATTCTAGTTGCATTTCACATTTTTAGGATTGAGTCTAGTTGCATCATATAGGTTGCATTGTGCATGGGAGTAATGATAGGTTTTTTTTTCCTTGAGATTAAATCACTTCAAGAATTTGGATTAAATATGCTTGTGAAATGATTTCTGTGCTTGCAAGGCTTGAAATGGTTTGAATCTGAGAAGCAAGTTTGAATTGAACTCAACTCTAATAAGTGAAAACCTTGAACTTGACTTGAAATTATCTTGTGATGCGTTGTTTGAATAAGCTTGTGGATACATATATACATATTTGAGCTAGAATCCTGTTTTTACCACCCTCTTCCTTAGCTCAAATAGCTGAGTCCACATCTGGATCAGTTTTCCTCACCCTGAACCCATCCTTCTTTCAAGCCAAATGTTTGTGTGTGATTGAAAGGCCACGAGCGACAAGGGCAAGACTCATTGAGTGTTAAGTTCCATCATCAAGGAGCTAAGAGATTTGGTGAGAACTAAGTGTGGGGGAATACTTGTTGGTGAGTGGAAAAAGGAGAGATGAGTGGAGATAAAAGGAGAATGGTGAGAACTAGGGGATAGAAAAAGAAAAGAAATCAGTCTTGGAGTTTTGAGTCAAAGAAAGTGAGCTCTAGTGTTTTGAAAAGAAAAAGTCTAGCCTCAAGGTGAAAAGAAAAGAAAAGAAGCCCAAGAGCTCAAATGTTTTAAAAAGAAAGAAAAAGAGGCTATAAGTTACAAAAGAAAGTGAAAAAGAGCTATGTAAATTTTGAACTCCAAGACTTGAGTGTGAAAATGAAAAGTGAGTCCCCTAGTGAGAGGAAAATGAGTGTGGAAAGTGAGGTTCTTGAGAGGTTGAGCAAGTGAGAAAGCTTTGAGTAGAGTGTGGGGGTGGGATGAGTCCTTGCCCTTGTATGCATAGGTTGCTTTTTACCTTTAGCATTCTGCCAAAGTTTGATCATTCATAGAGAGATCCCCTTGCTGCATTGAACCCACTCAGGCGCTGATGAGATCATTTTAGTCTCATTACCTCACCCTAGCCAAACTTTGCTTGGTTGAACATTGCATCATTTGATCCACTTGGTAAAGAACTTAATGAATGTCAAAGAGTTGAGGAATAGGAGAACTTGTGGAGATTACTGTTGAGTTGATACATCAGAGTATGGTCTTGCATTGCATATTGAGCATGAACTTGAATTCTCTTAGTGGTCACTTCTCTATTTCAAAGGAAAAATGAGCTCCCAATGCATTCAACCTTTTCCTCTCATTTGTTCCTTTTTGCTTGAGGACAAGCAAATGATAAGTGTGGGGGAGTTGATATATTCATAAATTGCATCATTTAATGTACATATTCTAGTCCAAATCATGTCTCGCTTGCACACATTTTAGGTCTTTAAGCATTGTTTTAAGACTTAGGAGATTGCGTTAGGTCCAAGAGAGTTTTTCATGTTTTGGAGTGTTAAACAGGTGCTTTTGGAGCTTATTTGGAGTGGAGGATGTGATTCAGATGAAGAAATGGAGTTGAAATGATCAAAAATGGTGAACAGGAGCAATTTTGGGTTTCTCGGCAAAATGATGTACTGATGGCCGAAGATTCTCGGCCAAAATCCTTCCCGCGGGTAGCTCTCTCGGCCAAAAACACGTACCGCGGTTAAGTTCCTCGGCCAAAAATCTCCAATGCAGATACATCTCGGAAATCATGTTACCAGAAGGTCTTGAAATCTGATTTAGCTGTCGGAGTCTTCAAGAGTTCAGAACAGTTGTAATCGAGGCATTTGGACCACGGAGCTGAAAGATAAGCTCACCAGAAGACACACATGTCTCGTTGCTACTTTTAGACCAACCCGGTGAGCTCCAAAGATTGCGAGGGACAATGCACTTCCAGACAGATTCAGCTTACAGTACCTTCATCAAGATTCAAGATATTTGAGTCTTCTTTCCAGAAAGTTTGAGATCATTCGATTTGGAGCTATGAGAAAGAAGATAACGTTTCCGGAATGGACGCATGTCTGGAAGCCAATTTGGAGCCGTGCAATGCACGTCAAAGATCAATCCTCCAAGAACCCTTCCATCCATTTGAAGCACTTGTACTCTTCCTCAACATTCTAGATAATTAAGCTGCCTTTCCACAGCAGTTTGAATCAAGCCATTTGGAGTAGTATTCCAGGAGTTATGATGCATCAAACGCGGAGTGCTCCGAGGAAATGAGAAATGATGCGAGTTGGGTGTGCGACTTGATTAACTCGCACCCATGAATGTTCATACTCTGGAAACAAGTTGCGACTTTAGAGATGGTTGTAAGGAGTCTCTTAGCAAGGTAGAGATTTCCAGAATAAAATTTGACTAAGTCCACAATGCTGTGCGAGATAGACCTGCGAGTTGGACATGAAGTGGAACCATGTAGCACATGTGTTTGCAAATTACACCGACTTGGGCCTGCGACTTGGGACTAAAGATGACCAACTCGCACACATATTATCTCCAGTATGCGTCTTGGTTGTGCGAGTTGAAGAGAAGAAAGCCTGAACAGCACAAACACTCGCAGTTTACACCTAGATAGGCATACGCCTGGGGCTGAAGGATTTAAGGTGCACAAGCCTGTTTCTATAGCTGTGCGACTTGGGCCTGCGACTTGGAAAGCACCTGACCATGTCGCACACTTGAGACATGACCCATTTGAAGCCGGGTCAGTACCCAGTTTTTCCTGGGCTGACCCGGTCCAAGACCCTTAGTATAAATAGTTTTTTGGGAGAAAAACCCTAGATCTTATCTTTTATCTCATTTTCTCTCTTAGTTTCCCTTGCCTCTTTTGTGGAAAAACCCAGATTTTGGGAAGAGATGTCACGTCTTGAATCATCAAAGGCTGTTTCTTTTCCATTTATTTCCATCATTCAAAGCTTCTAATCATGATTAACATCACATCTTGCAAAGGATTAAGTGTGTTAATCATGATTAGTGAGTAGTTCTTTCATAAGGTATTAGATAGGTAGATTAGGGTGCAAAGATGTTAGATTAAGGAGTTTAGGAGTTAGATCATGCATCTTCCATTCTCTAATTAGCTATTCTTAAGGCTAGATCCTTGAACATCACATGGGTCTAGATCATAGGCATTTCATGCACCAAAAGTGTTTGATGAAATGCCGGAACCAAGCTAATTAGAGGTTTATGCATCCAGACCATTAAAATGATTGTTTTGTGTGTGAATGACATATTAGAACTGATGTTTAATGCTCATTGATTCATATTTCTCAAATGGGAATTTGGTATGAAAGTGGATAAGCGTAGAGGTTAATACCTTCATGAGAGGATTAATCTAATGCTGAGTTCTAAGTTGAATGGCTTTGTGTGATTATTGGTTCATTAGCTCCCTGGTTTAGCATTGATGCACCCTAATCCAATATCCTGTCTAAGGCCTTAGTTTCATCATATTTCATACATCATCATTTTGTTATTTGCTTGTCTTTGTTTGCTTTGTTTATCATTGTTATCTTCTCTTAATATTGTTTAGTTTCTTATTCTAATCATTAGTTCAAACCAAACCTCACTTGTTTGCTTGAATTAAGAATCGGTTGATATAGTCTAGTGTCTAGCTTCCACATTCTTGGATTGACACCCCTTATACTACTTTGACAAAGGGGATTGATAGCCCTTAAGAGCCTAAAAACTCTTGTATATCAGTATGACATTGGCAAAGCCCCCGTCTCGTCGGTTCTTTGAGGCGCATCGCGTAAGACTTGACCGGGCCGCGAGACATGTGTTCCTTCTGATGGAGATATCTCCCAGTTCACGGCTCGAATCGTCTGATTCTAAGTGTTCCGGAAACTAGACTCATTCTTCTTCATTATTGATGCGGACACCGGAGGTTGAATCTCATTGCAAGTCCTTCGTCCCACGCGATCAAAGTGAAGGTCTCGTCTGCACCAAACCATCTGTCCGAGTTGCTGTACACAGGCGAGGGTTCCTCCATGATCCCAGCTCCAAGTTGCTCCCAAAAGTCTCCAAAAGACCTGAGAACACTCCAAAAATGCAGGACACTCTAGGACCTAATGCAAATCTTAAACAAAGCTAGTACCAAAGACAAACTCTAAAAAAGCTAGCTAAATGTATGCATAAGACAATATTTGGACAAAAATGCAATTCTAAACATGATAAAATATGAGTATATCAAATCCCCCACACTTGTCCTTTGCTTGTCCTCAAGCAAACAAGAACAAATGAGAGAGAGAGGTTGAATGCATGGGAGTTCATATTTCTTTAAAGAGAGATCATCATTAAAAGAATTCAAAGCTCATTGTTCAAGTTACCAATTCTAGACTGCAATGCAAACTGGTTTACTCATAAAAATTAGCTATACTTGTCACTAAATGAACCAAAATCAAGCACCAACCTTCACAAGCATTCCTAACCTCAACCTTTTGACATTCATCTCAAGTTTTAAGTGGATCATGTTCATGCAAATCAAGTGAATTCATTTATCTTGGGACTGGGTTTTGAGATTAAAATGACCTCAATCAAGTAATTGGTACCCATGCAAGGGGATCACTCAATAATTAGTAGACTTTAGTAAAATGCTAAGGGTAAAAAGCAATGAATGCATAAAAAATAGAAGTGCATCTACCCCACACCCAAAATGTTTTTCACACTCAACTTTAAACCTCTCAAAACTCTTTCTCTAGTCTACTCACCCCAAATGGCATTTTGCCTTTGACAATCAATCAGCTCTCATCACTCTCTTCATTTCATCTCTTAGGGGAATGCTTTCTTTAACAACCACTTAGTGAGTTTCTTTTCTTTAACACACAAGCTCTTTCTTAATCCAGCCTCTTTTTGAATCCCTTTTTTTTCTTTTTCTTTTCATGAGACTCTTTTCATTTCAACACATGAGCTTTACATTTCAGCACACACTCACTTTCTTTCATTTAAGCATTCATTCCCCTAACCAATCCGGTTCTTTCCACTTTCATTACTCAGATTTTTTTTCTTTTCAGCTCACACACTCAAAATCAACGCCCTCACTTTCACCTAAACCTAGACTAGCCCTTGATGCTGGACTAGTATCTACATGCAGCACTATCTTTGTCACTTTAAACCCAACACTTTTTACCAAGTCTACTAGAAACAAGGCCTCACAAATCATGCACACAAGAAGGGTATTAAGGCTTCAAAGAAAGGTTTGGCTAAAGGCAGGGAACTGTCTCAAGATGAGAGATCAGCTATTTGAGCTAGCAAGAGTGATTAAAAAGGGATAAGAAAGCTCAAATATGTATGTGGTACCCATGAATTCACAATGATATGCACAAACATGATAATTAGATGTCAAATTCAAGGGTTCTCACTTAAGCAAGGTTGAGGCTATTCACAACTTCATTCAGCTAGCACATAAGTATTGAGACACCAGTTCAAAGCATGGTTCACACTTGATTTCATACCAGTTTTGCAATGCTTTAAAGGACCAAGCTCTTAAAATGATGCTCTCGTCAAGAAAAAATCTATCATTACTCCCATTTTCATATGATGCAACCTATATGAAAATGCAAACTAGACTCAACCTAAAATGTGAATGCAACTACATAAGCATTTTTATTTTGTGAAATTGTTTTCAGATTTTTCAATTTTTTTGGGTTTTTATATGCACTTAGATGAATGCAAAATGAGACTCAAAGTGAAAAGGAAAATAAGAGCAGAATAAACATGATTAGTAAAAACAAAACCCCTCCCCCACACTTAGATAACACAGTCCCTTGTGTTATAAAAGCATGAAGGAGAAGTGCAAAGCAAAATCACAAAATGCAAAGAGAAAATAAGCTAAGCTAGATGCATATTTACAAGGATGGAGTGTTACCTTCTCAAGGACTTAGAGATGGGGCTGTAGACCCCATGGAGTAGGAGAGATTGCTGGATTGGTCTGAGGGAGATCTCATGGCATCACTCTTGGCTCTGACCTCGTCCTTCTCTGACTCTGGTGTTGAATGATCCTCTGGTGCGCTAATTTTAAGTAACTCCCCTTGGTGAGAGCTCTCGCCATCTTCTCCTCTTTGGAACCTCTCAAGCTTTGTACTCAGCTTCTTGATTTTGGCAGCAATGCTCTTAACTGTGCTTGCCAAAGTTTTCACTGTCTCCACCAGCTTTTTGGTGTTCTTGTCCTGCCACTTGTTCCACCTCTGAAGGTTCCTGTTTCGGTAATGAGCAGCAACAGTGGCTTCATTGGGCATCTGACCATCATAGGAGTCAAAGAAGTATCTATGACTCCCATACACTGGGTCTGGCAACAAGGGATCCTCCTGAACCGGTTCCTGGTCTCCATCAGCATCAGTAACAGGTGCTTTCAGCTTCCCCAACTTCCTGATTGTTTTAATGGGAGGGTTGATCTCTGGATAGTAGTGCTGATCCTTGGTGACATAGAAACTGATGTTTCTTTGTTCAGAGAGTGAAGTGAGGGAAGGATTAGGCAGCAGCACTCTCACTTTCACCTTCTTACCAATACTGAGATTATAGGCAAAGGAATCACCCACAGAACCTTCAAGAAATGTAGTCTTGGCCAAATGAAGAGCATCCATCAACTTAAAACTGATTGGTTCACCTCTCATCTCAACTCCAGCACTCAGTAAAATAGGAGTGATCAGGCCTCCTATGCGCATGGAGGGTGCCTTCATTTTTGTGTCATGAGCCCATTTCCTAATTGAGAGAAGGTTCTTGACTAGAATGGCCGCCATTGTTGGTTTGTGAGGATCGCCGTTAAAAGTCATGCCACTGCTGAACTTAGGCATCAAGGGTTTAAGGCCTTCTCCAATGAGCATCAACTCCTCATCATACACTGTTGAGTACTCTTTCTTTCCAAGGAAGGTGTGAGCTATGATCTTGTGCACCATCCTGAGCACTGGACTCCTGATACAAGCTGCCTTTGTTATACCAACTGAATAATCACCACTTCCTATTGTCCCCCATAGCTGATCCAGATCGGTTCCATAGTAGATCAACCTTCTTGAACACGTCCTTCCCTCAACAGTGAACCCAAAGCACTCACTTATCTCCCTAAAGGTCATCTCATACCGCTCCTGTCCAATTTTGAATGCAATGGTTCCAAAACCATCTTCAAGCTGAGCTGGTCCAATTTCTCTATAGAAATCAACCTGTAGTGATGCAAGAAATTGGCAAGTCATCTCTTTGTAGGAAGGGTGAGGCGTTTCTATTAAGCTCCCAAGTCCAATGGATTGAAGCACTGCCTTTACATCTTCAAGAATACCAAGTTTCCCCAAGAGTTCAAGATCAGGGAAGTAGGTTCCTTCATGTGCCACAGCTTGGAGTTTTCTGAGATAATCTGAGTAAGCTGGAGGTTTTGGCTTTGGCTTCTTCACTACCTTCTTTTTCTTTTGGGACACAACAGCTTGTGAACCCACATTGCTCTCTTCCTCACTAGATTCCACACTTGGGCTCCTCTCAAGTCTTTTCTGTTTCCCTAAAGCTCTTGAGCTTGAAGCTCTTAAAGCCGCTGCTTTCCCTTTGTTTTTAGACCCAGCAGAAACCGATTGTGGCCTTTCCCATGAACCAGAAGCAACTGCCTTGCCATTGTCTCTCCTTGTTACTTTGGGCATCAAAACAGGATTTCCTCTTTCCATGGTACCTGTTTCAACAATTTCTCAAACAAACAATGAGTTTCTAGAGTAATAAACCCATGAAATTTCCAAAATGATTTTTGTTTGGAATGAAATCAATGGAAACAAATCAAGCAAAATCACATTAAGCATTCCCAAGCAGCAGCAAGAGATTCTCACTTCAAAATAATTTTCTAAAATCCAAATTTCAGCTCAAGAACAACAAGTTCTAAAGAGAGTCTAAAATCAGGGTTCAAGAAACAATTGGGCACAAGTGAGCTCGTTTCTAGCTACCCACAACCTAAACTCCAAGGTTCTAACTCTGTTTCAAGCAGTGCATTCTCAGTTCCGCAAAACACTTCTTTAAGAAAAATCAAGAAGAACAGCGATTTAGGGTTTTTGAACTCAAGAAGCAAATTAAGCAAAATGTACCTTGGAGTTGGGTCAAATGATGCAAGAAAACGAGATGGGGCAAAGAGTTCACCAGAAAAATCGATCCACAAGCAAAGAAATGAAGGTCTTTGAGAGCAACAATGGAGGTTTTCACAAAAGTGAAAGAGAAAGAGAGAGGAAACCGATTTTTTTGTGTGGTCTAGGGTTGCTTTTGGTGTGTGGGAGACAGCTGGAGATGGCTGGAGTCTTTGACTTTGACCAATCCATCCTTTGGACCGCTGGACAATAGGCTGCACCATGGTCATATCGACATGAATCAACTCGGTGTGGGAGGTCGGTGTGCTCTCAAGTTTCTTCCCTTTCTACACCAAGTTCTTGCACCAGGCAGAATCACCTCGGTGTGAGACAAGACTCGGCTCCTTCCTGCACTGCACCGACCTCATTTTGCTCGGTGTACAGGTCGATATTTTCTCGGCTTTTTAGCCTGTTTACACCGAGCAAATGCATCGAGTGAGATCACCTTGGTGTGAGGCATCCTTTGCCATTTTGTGTTCCACACCGACATCTATTTGCTCGGTGTAACTGGTCGATATTTTCTCGGCCTTTTTGTAACGTCCCCGATCTGCAATAGGGTCGCCGGGACGGACCATGGCCATGAAGTGGAGAATAATGACCGAGAGTCTAAGGAAAATATGAGCCATGGTCCAGAATGATGGTTAAGTTTAGTTAATGTGGGACTTAGCCAAGAACAAGAAAGAAAGATAGCTCAATGAGTAGGATTGAGCTAAGACGAGCTGAAAGGGGTAAGCTAAGCTACCTGGATCAGCTGCCGGGAAGCTCAGCTCAGCTGGGAAGAGTATAATACAGTTGGTCCAGCTGAGTGGTAAGTGAGCTGGCTGGACTTGGGCGGTTATGGCCGAAGGGTTGCAAAGCCTATGCACCCAATCAACACACCCGTTCGGCCAACAACATGCACTAGTTCGCCCAAGGCGGTTACAACAAGGGGAAATCTATAAATAGACCCACTTGTCCCCATTTTTAGACACGCACAGAAAGAGGAGAGAAACTCTGCCCAAATTAAAATAGAACCGAGAGAATAAAAGGAGTAACCGAGAGCCCGGCGAAAAGGAAACCGTGCGGCGCGGCTGGTGCGGGTCGCGGTAGGAAAGAAGGGAGATCGATGCGGTTCGGCAAGGGCAAAGCGACCGTAAATCTTTAAGGTGCGTTATATAGTTAGAAGCGCACAGATAATCTATATCTTCGCCGGTAAAATCTGATGATCGGCCCAAGTATGGGCTAGGCCTATCGGATGGTAAGACTCAGCGTAAGCGATAAAGTGTCTCATCGAGCGTACATGACGATCGGCCCAAGTATGGGCTAGGACGATCCGACTGTACGACTCGGCTGAAACCAAATAGGGATCGCCGACCAGGGAATTGAGATTGGGCCGGCAATGGTGCACGATCGGGTGTGTAGTATAGTCCGGATACGGTTGGCGCGGCTGGTACGCGGTTTTTGGGAGACGGGACCGATCTCACTAAAACTCGGCTCCAAGGCTGACCTATGATCCGGATCGGAAGAATAGATTACCGTGGGTTAATGATAGTAGGAATTTTTCAATCCTTGATCAATTCCTCAACTACTGATGTCCTTGTAGCACTTGGGGTATCAATCCAAATGGAGAGATTCTAGACACTAGAACTATGAGGAGTTATCTTAATTCAAGTCTAATAAGTAGATGAGTTGGTAACAAGGTGATCTAAAAACATAAAGCAAACAAGAACAAGCAGTAATTAAGAATTAAACAAGCAAGAGAAACTAAACAGACACTCAAATTCAAATAAAGAGAAAGCTAAACATCTAGATGTGATCATTGATCAGGGTTGCCATGGCTTGATTTATACCATGTCTAGTAGCCACGTCTCTTCTTTTCTGGGTTTGGGTGATGAACTTCTTGGATTTCCATGTTCTTGATCTGGACCGTTTCATGTTGGGCGTGGCAAGGTGTTTATGATTCGGTGATTGCCACGGCCAAACATCAGGCCGTGCTTCAAGACCATGTCATATCCCGACCATGACATTATGGGTGTGTCAAAGATCTTCATTGCTTGTCGTGGTCAGGTCCAAGGCCGTGCTTCAAGACCATGTCAAATCCCGAGAGTTGTCATATTATGGCACGGCCAAGCTCAGGCCGTGGCATTATCACCGTGTCAAATCATGACACTTAGCACCTTATCCACTCTTAGACTTCTGGCTGATATGTATGTCTCTCGCCTTCCTTAACTCTCATCTCACGTCTCCAAATCCAATGATTCTACCTTTTCTGGGACCGCGACTCAATCTTCTCCAACTTTTATGAAGGGTTCGGGTTAAGATGACGTCGGAAAGGGCTCCGTTCCACCGGTTCTTTGATGCGCGTTGCTTTGGTCCTTTATCCGCTCCGAGACATGTACTGCTTCTTATCGCCGTAACTTTCAGCTCAAAACTCCAAATAGGACGATATAAAGTGTTCTGGAAACTAGACTCAAGGCTATTGATTCTTTATGAAGACTTTGGAGGCTGAATCCTGGTGAACGCCCTCCTTCTCAGGTGATAAAGTTGAGGGATCGTCGGCTCCATAACACTTGTCTGAGTCTGATGCACATAAGGTGATGGTCTCTCCATGTCTTTTGTCCCAATTGCTCCCAATTAGCTCCAAATGACCTGTAAACTCTCCAAAAGTGCAAAACTCTCTAGGACCTAATGCCATTCCTAACTAAAGACAAAAGCAAAGACAAATATATGTAAAACTACCTAAATGTATGCATGAGACTCAAATTTGGACAAAATATGCAATCCTAAACATGACAAAATGTGAGTATATCAACTCCCCCACACTTGTCCTTTGCTTGTCCTCAAGCAAACAAGAACAAATGAGAGAGAGGTTGAATGCATGGGAGTTCGTATTTCCTTTGAGAGAAGTGACCACTAAGAGAATTCAAGTTCATGCTGATTTTGCAATGCAAAACCATACTTTGGTGTATCAACTCAACAGTAATCTCCACAAGTTCTCCTATTCCTCAACTCTTTAACATTCATTAAGCTTTTTACCATCCAATCAAATGATGCATTGTTTAAACAAACAGAGTTTGGCTGGGGTGAGGTTATGAGACTAAAATGATCTCATCAATGCATGAGTGGGTTCAATGCAGTAAAAGGATCTCTCTATGAATGACCAAACTTTGGCAGAATGCTAAAGGTAAGAGGCAACCTATGCATACAAGGGAAAGGACTCATCCCACCCCACACTCTACTCAAAGTTTCCTCACTTGCTTACTTTTCACACTCATTCTTCTCTCACTAGGGGATTCTCTTTTCCTTTTCATACACAAGTCTTGGAGTTCAAACTTTCCATAGCTCTTTTTCACTTTCTCTTGTAACCTCTAACCTCTTTTTCTTTCTTATTTGAGCTCTTTGGCTTCTTTTCTTTTCAGTTAGAGGCTAGACGAAAAGAACATGTGACGTCTAAGTGCTAAAAATGTGCGAGACAGGCCTGTGGGTCAGGTTAAGAAAGCACCAGGTCGCACAAACGCTCGCATTTCACACCGACCTGGGAATGCGAGTTGGTTCAAAGAGGGAGCCAGGCCGCACATTGAGAAGAAGCAAACATATTGTCTAAGGTTCAGAACGTGCGACCTGGTCATGCGAGTTGGATACAAAGAAGACCAGGCCGCACGAAAGCTCGCAATAAACACCGACCTGGGACATGCGAGACAGCATGAGCTTTGATAGTAGGTTTTTTAAGCCTACTAAGGTCAATTAACCTCTTGTGTTGTAGCACTTGAGGGTCAATCCAAATGAAGATTATCTAGGCACTAAGACTATATGGAACTATCCTTAATCCAAGTCTAAAGAAATAGGTTAGTGATTAAGTGATCTAAAACATATAACAAACAAAGACAAGCAGTAATTAAGAACAAGCAACAAGATAAACAAAACAAACACTCAAATTCAAATAATGATAAAGCTAAACCTCTAGATGTGATCATTGATCAGGGTGCTTTAAATGTGAATTCATGATGCTAAGCAAACAATGCAACATTTGCAATTCTTTAGTCTAGACTTCCAAATCAGATTAATTCATTCTCATGACAGAAATCTCTTTGCAAATTACTTAATCAAGACTAATTCCCATTAGATGAATAATCAATCAACAAGCATAAGGTTCCAAGTCTAAAATGACCAGACACCCTCTTTGTGCATCAAAGTAAGAGCTAAGAAAGACTGAATCTTATACAGAAAGATAAAGCAAGCATCACATGATCTCAAATTACAATTAACTTAGAACTCTAATCCAGATTAATCCTCTCATGAAGGCACTAACCTCTACACTAATCCATTTTCAAACCAAATCATCATTTGTGAAATATGAATCAATGAGCATTATGAAACAGTTCTAATATGTCATTCATGCATTTAACAATCATTCCCATGATGAAAAAGGCATAAACCCTTAAGTTAGCTCATTCAGACATTTCATCAAACACCTTGTGGGTGGAGAAATGCCTAAGTTCTAGATCAAGCGTATAATGAGAGATCTAGCATTAGGATCAGCTAACTAAGGAAAGGAGAAGAGAATCTAAGCTTAAACAATAATTAAGCTACATCTAAGCACCCTAATCTACACACCTAGAAGGTTAAAAGAAGACTACTCACTAATCATGATGAACACACCATTTCCTTTGCAAGAGGTGATGTTAATCATGATTAGAAGCAAATATAAGAAGATGAGATGATAAGAAACAGACTTAGATTGATTAAATCCTTGAGATATCTTTTAACAAACTCGTTTTTTAACAGAAGGGGAAAGAGAAACAAGAGAAAACAAAGCTTAAGTCTTGGGAAAAACCCTAAAAAGCATATATAGTGTCTCTTGCGGACCGGGTCAGCCCAGGACAAACTGGGTACTGACCCGGCTTCAAATGGGTCATGTCTCAAGTGTGCGATATGGTCAGGTGCTTCCCAAGTCGCAGGCCCAAGTCTCACAGCTATAGAAACAGCCTTGTGCACATTAAATCCTTCAGCCCCAGCCGCATGCCTATCTAGGTGTAAACTATGAGTGTTTGTGCTGTTCAGGCTTTCTTCTCTTCAACTCGCACAACCAAGACGCATTCTGGAGATAATATGTGTGCGAGTTGGTCCTCCTTTAGTCCCATGTCGCAGGCCCAAGTTGGTGTAAATTGCGAACACATGTGCTACATGGTTCCCCTTCATGTCCAACTTGCAGGCCTATCTCGCACAGCTTTGTGGACTTAGTCAAATTTGATTCTGGAAGTCTCTAACTTGCTCAGAGTCTCCTTACACTCATCTCTAAAGTCGCAACTTGTTCCCAGAGCATGAACATTCATGGGTGCGAGTTAATCAAGTCGCAGTACCGTATCGCACAACCGAAACCTTCTCGGGCCACTTCGCATTCAGGGGAGAGTAACCTCCAGGATATGAATCCAAATGGCATGATTTCAACTTCATTGGAAAGAAAACTCAAATATCTCGAACTTTGGTGAAGAAACCTCCAAATATTTGGAAGCGGAAGGTTCCCTTGGCGGCTCATCTTTGCAACGCATTGAAACGATCAAAAGGGAGCTCTTGGACCAGTGTTCACTCCGGAGACAATATCTTTCCGTAAATAGCACCAAACTGGGTGATATTAGATGTTATGGAAAGAAAACGCGAAGAACTTGAATCTTGATGAAGACCCCGGCAACTGAATCAGATTGGAAGGGCATCATCCCACGCTATCTTTGTGACTCATTGAATCGGTCTTGAAACTGTAGCGAGACAGGTGCATCTTCCGGTGAGATTAAGTCTCATCTCACGACTCCAAATCCAATGATTCGACTGTTCTGGGACCGTGAGTCAATCATCTCCAACTTTGGTGAAAGGTTCGGGTTCAGATGACGTCGGCAAGGGCTCCGTTCCACAGGTTCTTTGATGCGCGTTGCTTTGGTCCTATATCCGCTCCGAGACATGTACTGCTTCTTATCGCCGTAACTTTCAGCTCAAAACTGCAAATAAGACGATCTAAAGTGTTCTAGAAACTTGACTCGACGCTCTTGATTCTTTATGAAGACTCCGGAGGCTGAATCCTGGTGAAAGTCCTCCTTCGCAGGTGATCAAGTTGAAGAATCGTCGGCTCCATAACACTTGTCCGAGTCTGATGCACATAAGGTGATGGTCTCTCCATGGGTTTTGTCCCAATTGCTCCCAATTAGCTCCAAATGACCTGTAAACACTCCAAAAGTGCAAAAATCTCTAGGACCTAATGCAATTCCAAACTAAAGACAAAAGCAAAGACAAATATATGTAAAACTACCTAAATGTATGCATGAGACTCAATTTTTGGAAAAAAATGCAATCCTAAACATGACAAAATATGAGTATATCAAGGTTGGGTCAGGCCGCAGCATGAGAGGAAGGACAAGACCGTGCAGAAGAGACTTGTGTGCGACATGGGCCTGCGGGTCAAACAAAGAAGATCCCAAGTCGCACACATAATGATATGTTCATAATTTGCATCATTTAGGTTGCATATTTCATTCCAAATCATGTTTTATTTCATGCATTTTAGGTCCTTAGGGTTTGTTTTAGAACTTAGGAGTTGCATTAGGTCCCAATGAGTCTTTGCATGTTTTGAGTGTTTATCAGGTGTATTTGGAGCTATTTGGAGTTGGAGAGATGGATCCAGGAAGAGAAATGGCAACCAGGGCTTGAAAGATGGTGAAAATGGGTTTTTGGAGGTTCTCGGCCATTCTCACGTACCGCAGGAAGGTTTTCTCGGCCATTCTCACGTACCGCGGAAGGATTCCTCGGCCAAAACGCATACCGGCTAATGAATTTCTCGGCCAAAATCTCTGGGTGCAGACACATTTCCAAAATCGCCTGTCCGGAGAACCTTCCGGTCCGATTCAGCTGTCGGGTGCTTCATAAAAGTTGGAGAAGACTAGATCACGGTTCCGGAGCAAGTAGAATCATGGAATTCGGACACGTGAGCAGAGAGTTAATCTCGTCGGAAGGAACACCTGTCTCGCTGCCGTTTTGGACCGACCCGATGAGCTCCGAAGAATGCGAAGGACGGTGCACTTCCAAGCCAATTCAGTTTACGGGGCCTTCATAAGAATCAGAGATATTTGAGTCCTATTTCTAGAACGTCTTAGATCATTCCATTTGGAGCTATGGGCAAGAAGATAACGTTTCCGGAATGGACACATGTCTAGCAAGCGAAGATGAGCCCTTTAGGAAGCCTTCCACTTCCCAAGCGCCGAAGCTTTCTTCACCAAAGTTGAAGATATATGAGTCTTCTGTCCTCTTAAACCGGAGTCACACAATCCTGACCAATATCCTGGAAGTTACGCCTCCTGGAATGCGAAGTGGTCCAAGCTGCTCTGAATGCTGCGAGATAGTCTTGCGACTTGGTTAACTCGCAGGCCTGAAGATGAATGCCTGGAACTTGATGCTGCGAGTTGAGAAGTGCGGGTAAGCTATCACTGGATAAGGTCTGAGGCTCCCGAGCAAGAAAAATGCTAAGTCCACAATCGTGCGACTTAGGCATGCGAGTTGGTCGCGCTTGGAACTAAGCCGCACGATCACTCGCAATCCACACCGACTTGAGCCTGCGACCTGGGACTAAGGGATGACCAAGTCGCATGTACTTTCCCCAGAAACCGCATTGGTCCTGCGAGATGAAGAAGAAGAAGACTAAGCCGCACAAAGACTCGCAAAACACACCTACTTGGGCGTGCGGCTAAAACCAAGCGATTTAAGTCTCACAAGACAAGTTCTTCACCTGTGCGACTTGGGCATGCGACCTGGGAGACACTGGACCAACCCGCACATTCTCCACTTTACCCACTAAATCCGGGTCAGGACCCGGTTTGTTCCGGGCTGACCCGGTTCGTTTTAGAAAGACTCCACTAAGAAGAGAAATATCGATTATTGAGTGTTTAATCAAGAGAGTTTAAGAGATCTTTGTGTTTAAAGCTGTTTTTCTTCTTAATCTATCATCTCCATCTCTATTTCTCATCATTAATCATGCCAATCTTCTCAACTTGCAAAGGTTTAAGAGAGATTGGTATGATTAGTGAGTAGTCACCTAAATGAGGTTCTAGATGTGTAGGTTAGGGTGCTAAAGTGTTAGATTAGGAGTGCTTAGGGCTAGATTCATTGATTCATTTCTCTAAACAGCTGTTCTCTATGCTAGATCCTTGCATATCACTTGAGATCTAGATTCTGGGAATTTCATGCACCAAAAGTGTTTGATGAAATTCCTAAAAGAGCTGTATTAGAGGTTTAAGCATTTGCTGCATGATGATGTAATGTTATTTGCTTGAATGATCATTAGAACTGTTTATTAATGCATACTGATTCATATTTCACAAATGATGATTTGGTTTGAAAAGGGATTAGTATAGGGGTTAATACCTTCATGAGAGGATTAACCTAGATTAGAGTTCTTAATCATTTGAATCATGTCTCATCATTGTCATTAGCATTCCTAGTTTAGCACCAAAGCACCCTAACCAACTATCATGTCTAGAATCTCATGCCTCCATCATATCATATTCATATCACTTGTCATTGTTTAGTTCTTCTTTAGTCTTTAATCCTGTTTTTTTTTTAAGTTTGTAGTTGTCATTATTTAATCAAAACCACTCTTGTTTTCTTGAATTAGGAATCTGATCACATAGTCTAGTGTCTAACACCACATATGGATTGATAAACCCCTTGTACGACAAGACAGGGGATTGATAACTTCTACAAAGAGCCTTGAAAACTCTTAGTTATCAATTGGCGCCGTTGCCAAATTGTGGATTGTTTAGCATTAAGCTCTGATCTGTTCTTGAGATCAAGTGCTTATTTTCTTGTTTTTACTGATTACTTTCAAGTTCTGTTTGTGATTTCAGGTGTATGAACACCAGGTCTAGATCAAGAAGCTGTGGTCCACCTTTCCCTCTCAACGACAACATCAATCTTTTGGTACCAAGGAGGAGAAGGGACAGACGTGGAAGACAGATTGATCAGGCTGATATGGCAGAACAAAGAGAGCATGTGGTGGATATAGAACAACCGGTTCAGGAGCAACAGGCGCAGGGTAATGGAGCTGGTAATGGAGTTGGTCAAGGGTTAAATCAGGGTAATGTTCATCAGGAACAGGTGCACCACCAACAAGCTTATGTCCACCAGGGACAAGCTCCAGCTCATCAACAAAGGCATCAGGCCAATGTGCAGCAAAGACAACCGGTGCACCACCAACATCAGCCCTTCCAACACCAGCAAAGAAGATTTGAGCAACCCTAAGTCTATGTTGGAGAGAATGACAGGGCCAATGCTCATCATTATAGAGCTGGAATTTAGTCACCACCTGTGCAAAACAACAACTTTGAAGTGAAGGCATCCTTGTTGAATATGGTCCAGAACTCAAAGTTCCATGGATTAGCAATGGAAGATCCCTTGGAACACTTGGATCAATTTGATAAAGTGTGTGACCTGACCAAGATTAATGGAGTTTTCAAGGACAGTTTCAAGCTAAGATTATTCCCATTCAGTCTTGGTGACAAAGCTCACCAATGGGAAAAGAATCTTCCAAGAGGTTCCATTCAAACCTGGGAGCAATGCAAGCAAGCTTTCCTATCTAAGTTCTTCTCCACCTCAAGAACTGCAAAACTCTAGCTTCACTCAGCACAGCACAACTAATCTGGTCCAGGTGATGGCTTAATACTCTTTTTCCTTACACCCGGGTTTGTCCCAATGGGTTTACCGGGTGGGGTTTTAATGAGGTTAAGTCCATTGCCCATCTCTCGACCCAGGTTTGTTTGCGGTCTGGTTCATGGGTCGGCAGCGCAAGAGTCATTTTTGGCTTGGCAATTCAAGAGTCAGTCAAAGGCCAGCCAAAGAGTCAGTCCTTAGCTTATTTATTTCAGTCAAAGACTTTATTAATTTTTCTGTCATTTTCGAGTTTGTCTCTTGGACTACTCCGCCTGCTATATAAAGGCTTGTACCCCTTCTCATTTTCGCCATTCACTTATAAAATAAAAACTGAGATTTCTCCTTTGTTCTTTTTGAACTTTTTCGATTCCTTAGGTGGTTAGCCTCTTGAATCATTTCGGTTTATCAAGTTCACTCCATAGAACTTGACGCAGCCTTCGCCTGCAAAGTTTAAGTTTCCGTTAGTAGTAATCAGGGTTTAGGGATTACTAGGGAATCAATTTCCCACGCCCTAACATCCTTTTACCGGTTATTCTCCCCCCCCTTGTTCCACCCCCTTGTTCCAAGTTATTCTCCGCGAGTTTGGGCCTAAGGATTTTCGGGATTTACTCTCACGCCTTAGCATCTGCTCCGAGATCCAGCTGGCGTAAAGGATTTATCCATCCGATACCGACCAAGTGTGTGCTGTTCTTTGGGAATTCGTATCAAGTGGTATCAGAGCCATCCACTATTCGGTCAAAAGAAGTGAGAAAAGTCACTATGAACCATAGGCTGGACCAGATTACTCAGCTGCTGGATCACATGAACCAGTTTATAGAACGGTTGGAAGTGGTTCAGCCTAGACGGGACAGAGGAAATGATCGCAGTGACCAGGAGGACCCAACCTGGAGGGAGAGAAATCATAACCGGAATGAGTTTGTCGGAGACAACCCATTTTACGCTGATGGTCATACCTCGGGTGGTAGTCAGGTACGACCCAGACGTGGCCGAGAAGATAGACGTGGTCAAAACCATTTGCCGAACCACGAGCGATACAACCCAGATCCAACCCGCGGCCGTAACTGGGACGAGGCTCGACAAGACCGTAATGATCAAGGCTGGGGACAATACGAACCTGAACCAGTCCAAGCCCGAAACGACAATGACCTTGGAGGCATGAAGCTGATGGTCCCATCTTTCTATGGTACAACCGATTCAGACGCATTCCTTGAGTGGGAAAAGAAGATCGACATTTTGTTTGGTTGTCAGAACTTCTCGGAAAGAAAGAAGATCAACTTGGCCGCCACCGAGTTCCATGGGTACGCGGTAGACTGGTGGGACCAAGTTGTTACCAACCGGAGAAGGAACAGTGACCGACCGGTCGAAACTTGGGACGAGATGGTACGAATGATGAGACGCAGATTTGTACCAAGCCACTACCATCGGGAGTTTCACACTCGACTCAGACGTTTGACCCAGGGATCCAAGAATGTTGAGGAGTATTACCAAGAAATGGATCGGCTAATGCTGAAAGCCGATACGGTAGAACCGGAGGATGCGACAATGGCCCGGTTCTTGAGTGGCCTAAACCGTGATATACAAGACCGTATGGAGCTTCAGGACTATCAGGACATTGGTGAGATGTACCATAAGGCGATCCTAGTGGAACAACAGCTAAAACGCAAAGGCACCAACCGACCCGCATATGGTTCCAGTTCACGACCTACTGATAAGCCGAGCTACCCATCTTGATCCGACGCTAAGCCCAGGTCGGATTCCAAACCCAGCTCTTCTGCACCCGATTTCAAAGGAAAAGCCGAGGCTACACCGGCTAGACACCGCGACATCGAATGTTTTAAGTGTCGAGGTAAAGGTCATTATGCTAATAAATGTCCGAACCAACGAACCATGTTGCTTCTTGACTCAGGTGAAATCGTGTCCGATGGAGAGGATACTGGACCGATTTAAGACAATGAGGAGGATGAGGAACGAGCAGCAGAAGGTGAATTGGTCGTTGCACGGAGAGTCCTACTAGCTCAGGAACCCGTAAAAGAGGAAGATCAACACGAGAACCTATTTCATACCCGGTGCTTGGTAATGGGTAAGGTTTGCAGCCTGATCATCGATGGAGGCAGCTGTACGAACGTGGCAAGCACTACAATGGTGGAGAAACTTGGCCTGGAGACGCACAAGCACCCACATCCTTATAGTCTCAGGTGGCTAAACAACCAAAGGCAGCTAAAGGTCACCAAGCAGGTCTCGGTTCCATTATCTATCGGACGGTACGAGGATGAGATCATGTGTGATGTGTTACCAATGGAAGCTGGTCATATCCTTTTGGGCCGACCTTGGCAGTATGACCGCAAGGCCATTCACGATGGCTTCTCCAACAAGCACATGTTCGAACACCAAGGTCGCAAGATCACCCTATCGCCTTTGTCTCCGCAAGAGGTCTATCTAGACCAGATCAAACTCGAACAAAGCCACAAAGGAAAAAGCGTTGTGAGTGACCATCTAAACACTTCCACTAAATCTGAGAGTCTGAGAAAAACCCCATAAACGGCCTTAGAAAGTTTACCCGTGAGAAAATAAACTCTTTTTGTGAGGCCAAGTGAACTCAAGAACGCCATGCTTACGAGACAATCCTTTGTCTTGTTAATGTTTAAAAGTGCTTTGGCTAGCCTTACTGACCGTGAGCCGGATCTTCCGAGCAGCGTTTTGCCTCTTTTGCAGGAATACAAGGACGTCTTTCCAGAAGAAAGCCCAAGTGGATTATCTCCCATCCGCGGAATAGAACATCAGATCGATTTTGTTCCTGGTGCGTCCTGGCCAAACCGACCCGCGTATCGAACCAACCCTGTTGAAACAATGGAACTACAGCGGCAGGTCAGAGAGCTGATGGAGAAAGGACATATACGAGAGAGTATGAGTCCTTGCGCGGTCCCGGTCTTACTTGTGCCAAAGAAGGACGGCACTTGGCGTATGTGCGTTGATTGTCGTGCAATCAACAATATCACGGTAAAATACAGACATCCCATTCCTCGTTTGGATGATATGCTTGATGAACTTCACGGATCTTGTCTTTTTTCTAAGATAGATTTGAAAAGTGGCTATCACCAAATAAGGATGAAAGAAGGGGACGAATAGAAAACAGCCTTTAAGACAAAGCATGGGCTTTATGAATGGTTGGTAATGTCGTTTGGCTTAACCAACGCCCCTAGCACTTTCATGAGACTTATGAACCATGTCTTGCGGTCGTTCATAGGCGCTTTTGTCGTCGTGTACTTTGATGATATCTTAGTCTATAGGAAGAACTTGGCCGAGCACTTAGAGCATTTGCGGTTAGTCTTAGAAGTGCTTAGGAAGGAGCAATTGTTTTGGAACTTGAAAAAGTGTACTTTTTGCGCGGATAGTGTTGTGTTCCTAGGCTTTGTTGTAGGTGCCAATGGGATCCAGGTCAACGAAGAAAAGATCAAAGCGATCAAAGACTGGCCCAGTCCCAAGACGGTTGGAGAGGTCCGAAGCTTTCACGGCCTGGCCGGTTTCTACCGACGGTTTGTAAAGGACTTCAGTACTATAGCAGCGCCTCTCACCAAAGTGATTAAAAAGGACGTTGGTTTTAAATGGGGCACGGCACAAGAAGAAGCATTCCAACTCCTTAAAAACAAGCTAACTCATGCACCTCTCCTTTCTTTGCCTGATTTTAGGAAAACCTTTGAAATTGAGTGCGATGCCTCTGGTGTATGTATTGGTGCGGTCCTAATGCAGGAGAAACGGCCTATTGCCTACTTCAGTGAGAAGCTTGGTGGCGCGACCTTGAACTATCCCACCTACGACAAGGAGCCTTATGCCTTGGTCCGTGCGCTCCAAACCTCGCAACACTACCTTTGGCCAAAAGAGTTTGTGATTCATACGGTTCATCAATCTCTTAAACACCTCAAAGGCCAGCAGAAACTGAATAAGCGGCATGCCAGATGGGTGGAGTTTATTGAAACGTTTCCGTACGTGATCCAGTACAAACAAGGAAAGGAAAACGTTGTGGCCGACGCCCTGTCCCGCAGATACACCCTGATCTCGACCTTAGACGCCAAGGTCCTCGGTTTTGAAATGATCAAAGAAGCCTACACCTCCGATCCAGATTTCCAGGAAGTTTATCAATCCTATTCTAAATTTGCCACTGGAAAATATTTTCGGAGTGATGACTTCTTGTTTTATGAAAACCGCCTTTGTATACCTAATGTTTCCCTTCGTGATCTGCTTGTTAGGGAAGCTCATGGCGGAGTGGCCAAGACTCTTAGTGTGGTCCAGGATCATTTCTTCTGGCCGCATATGAAAAGGAGATGTGGAAATAATATGCGGCCGATGCATCACCTGTAAGTATACGAAATCCAAAAGCCAATCCCCAGGTATGTACACTCCCTTACCCATTCCTAGCTCTTCTTGGACGGACATTTCTATGGATTTTGTGTTAGGATTGCCAAGAACTAGAACGGGTCGGGATTCTGTCTTTGTTGTGGTCGATAGGTTCTCAAAAATTGCGCACTTTATACCTTGTCATAAGACTGATGATGCGTCTAATGTGGCTGATTTGTTCTTTAGAGAAGTGGTTAGGTTTCACGGAATGCCTAAGACTATAGTTTCTGACCGCGATGTTAAATTTCTTAGTTATTTTTGGAAAACGCTTTGGTCAAAACTAGGTACTAAGTTATGCTTTTTCACCACTTGCCACCCACAGACCGACGGCCAAACCGAGGTCGTTAATAGAACCTCTTCTGCATTACTTCGTTCTGTTATTAAAAAGAACCTTAGGACGTGGGAAGATTGTCTACCACATGTAGAATTTGCTTATAACCATGCGGGTCATTCTATTGTTTTCCCCGTTTCAAATGGTTTTTGGTTTTAACCCTCTTACTCCTCTTGATCTTACGGCTTTACCTTTGTCTGAGCGTGTAAGTATGGATGGGAAGAAAAAGGCCGAGCTTGTCAAGCAGATTCATGAGAAGGCCAAGCAGAACATTGAAAGGAAGACCGAGCTTTACAAGAAGCACGCTAACAAGGGCCAGAGCCAAAAAGTGTTTGAACCAGGCAATCTAGTATGGGTCTATTTGAGGAAGGACAGGTTTCCGGAGGAAAGAAAGTCCAAGTTATTGCCTCGTGTGGATGGTCCCGTTACGGTCCTTTAGTGGATCAATGACAACGCCTACAAGATTGATTTACGACGTAAGTACTTAGTCAGTACCAGCTTCAACATTTCTGACCATATTCCCTTTGTCGCAGATGGACCAGACTTGAGGACAAGTCCTTTTCAAGAGGGGGAGGATGATACAATCATGGACCCGGAGGACGACCCAGACAATGGAATCGAGGTTCCGGAAGCACATTTGGCCGTACCGGATGGACCCATGACACGATCCAGAGCTAAGAAGCTGGCAGAGACGGTTCAGCTGTACTTAATGGGATCAAGATCGGACCAGGCGACCCAGCATCACCAAAGATTGTGACTGTGCTCATGAACGGACCAGGCGACCCAGCATCACCCAAGATTGTGACTGTGCTCATGAACGCCGGCTGTAACTAATCTGGTCCGGGTGATGGCTTAATACTCTTTTTCTTTACACCCGGATTCGTCCCAATGGGTTTACCGGGTGGGGTTTTAATGAGGTTAAGTCCATTGCCCATCTCTCGACCCAGGTTTGTTTGCGGTCTGGTTCATGGGTCGGCAGCGCAAGAGTCATTTTCGGCTTGGCAATTCAAGAGTCAGTCAAAGGCCAGCCGAAGAGTCAGTCCTTAGCTTATTTATTTCAGTCAAAGACTTTATTAATTTTTCTGTCATTTTCGAGTTTGTCTCTTGGACTACTCCGCCTGCTATATAAAGGCTTGTACCCCTTCTCATTTTCGCCATTCACTTATAAAATAAAAACTGAGATTTCTCCTTTGTTCTTTTTGAACTTTTTCGATTCCTTAGGTGGTTAGCCTCTTGAATCATTTTGATTTATCAAGTTCACTCCATAGAACTTGACGCAGCCTTCGCCTGCAAAGTTTAAGTTTCCGTTAGTAGTAATCGGGGCTTAGGGATTTTCGGGAATCCATTTCCCACGCCCTAACATCCTTTTACCGGCGAACTCTTTCTCTTTCTTTCACCCCCTTGTTCCAAGTTATTCTCCGCGAGTTTGGGCCTAAGGATTTTCGGGATTTACTCTCACGCCTTAGCATCTGCTCCGAGATCCAGCTGGAGTCAAGGATTTATCCATCCGATACCGACCAAGTCTGTGCCGTTCTTTGGGAATTCGTATCAAGCTGGATACTGCTTCCAATGGGAATTTTCTGGGAAAGGAGATACATGCTGCTTTAGAGCAATGAGCAATGATACTTATGGTGAAGACAATGACAGATCAAATAGATCTGAAGGTTCAAGCTCAGAACAGAGGCTCACTAGGGAAGTTAAGGAGTTGAGGAGTGAATTGGACAAGTTGAAATTCACCACTCAGAAGCCAATGCATTTTGTAGGAGAGTATGAGGAACCTTCCCAAATCTTTGAGAACATAAGTGAAGAAGGACTAACCCAAGAGGTGCTTAACTACATTGGGAATCAGAGGTTCCAGAGATATCAGTATGGTAATGCCAATCCAAACCTTTCCTACAGGAACACCAATGTAGCTAACCCACAAGACCAAGTCTATCCCAATTCTCAAGCTCCACAGAACTTTGTTCCCAAGAACAAATTTCAAGGGTCTTTTCAACCCAAGAATCAGTTTGCTCAGAATCAGGGTTTTGGTCAGCAACAGCAACCATTTCAAGGTACTAGTTTCAGTTCACAGCAGCAAAAGGCACCACCAGGGTTTGGTCCACCACAGTTCCAACAGCAGGCGCCGTTCAACAACAGTTTCAGCCACCACAAGTTCAGCAACCACATATGGGGACAGATATGGTTGGTATTCTGCAACAACTACTTCACGGTCAACAGATCTTTGCAAGCCAGAATGCAGCCATGCAGCAGGACATCAAGGAACTGAAGCAGAACCAGGCATCAAGCTCAAGGAACCAGGGTCACCTACCTGGAAAACCAGAACCCAACCCCAAGGAATATGATAAGGCCATTACACTGAGGATTGGAAAGGAGTTACCTGGTATTGAGAACAACAATGTGATCATTTAGGACAATGATCAAACTGAGGGGGAGGCAGCCTTAACAGATGATCAAGTTGCTGAGAAACCAAGGACAGAAAAGGGTAAAGAGGTAGCAAAGGAACCTGCACCAGAGAAGACATATGTGCCACCACCTCCATACCAACCCAAGCTTCCATTTCCTGAGAGATTTAAGAAGCAACTTGTGGACAAAGCAAGAGCTGTATTTGAGAAGGCACTCAATGAGACACCACTCACTATGCCTCTCATTGATGCATTTGTAATGATGCCGAAGATGGGGAAGTTCTTGAAGGATGCCATTCTGAACAAGACAAAAGAGCTTCAAGGCATGGTGGTACTAAGTCATGAATGCAATGCTATCATTCAGAAGAAGTCCATTCCAAGAAAGTTGACTGATCCAAGGAGTTTCACACTCCCTTGTGCCATTGGACCTCTTCTATTCTCTGGATGTCTTTGTGATCTAGGAGCATCCGTCAGCTTGATGCCATTCTCCATAGCAAAGAAGCTGGGCTTTAGAGTCTTCAAACCTGCAAGTATCTCTCTTATCCTTGCAGATAGATCAGTTAGATTGCCTGTTGGTATGTTGGAAGATCTACCTGTTAAGATAGGTGGTTTTGAGGTTCCAACAGATTTTTTTGTACTGGAAATGGATGAGGAACCAGTTGATCCTCTTATCTTGGGGAGGCTATTCTAGGCCACTGAGGAGCCATAATTGACGTGAGAGGTGGGATAATAGAGCTTCAACTTGGGTCTGAAAAGCTCAAGTTTGATGTGAATGAGATGATGAAGAAACCCACCATTGAAGATCAATGTTTCTATGTGGAGACAATGGATCAGTTGGCTGATGAGTTGCTTGAGGAGCTGAACACTGAGGATCCTCTTCAAGCTGCTATAACTCAAGAACAAAGAGACAATGGGCTCTTAGCAGAAGCAAGTGAAGGGTACAAGTTGTATTTGGACAATGCTAGAGAGCTGGATGCTGAGACAAGGTTTTTGGAACTGGAACAAAGTGGCTCTGAGGTTTTTGCTATCAAAGGATCAGACACCAGCCAAAGCAGCTTGGACCAGGATTGGAATGAGGCTGATGCACCCCCTGTTGAGCTCAAGCCTCTACCAACAGGGCTCATGTATGATTTCTTGGTCTTAAACTCCACATATCCAGTAATCATCAATGATAGCTTATTAGAACATCAAGAGAGTGCATTGCTTAGTGAGATAAGAAAGTTCAGGAGAGCCATAGGATATTCTTTGGCTGATATTAGAGGGATCTCTCCTGACATTTTCACCCATAGGATTCACCTAGAGGACCAATCTATGTCCTCTATTGAGCATCAACGACGTCTTAACCCCAACCTTAAGGAAGTGGTTAAGAAGGAGATACTAAAACTTCTTAAAGCAGGGATAATTTACCCAATTTCTGACTCAAGATGGGTGTCTCCTGTTCATGTTGTGCCCAAGAAGGGTGGGATCACAGTGGTTAAAAACGAGAAGGATGAGCTGATAGCTACTAGGACTGTCACAGGACACAGAATGTGTATAGACTATAGAAAGCTCAATGCAGCCTCTAGGAAGGATCATTTTCCTTTACCTTTCATTGATCAGATGTTAGAGAGGCTTGCAAACCACCCCTTCTTTTGTTTTCTCAATGGGTACTCGGGGTTCTTCCAAATTCCCATAGATCCCCGAGATCAAGAGAAAACAACATTCACATGCCCTTATGGCACATTTGCATACAGGCGAATGCGTTTTGGTCTCTGTAATGCCCCTGCCACATTTCAACGTTGCATGATGCATATATTCTCTGACATCATTGAAGAGAAGGTTGAGGTGTTCATGGATGATTTTAGTGTCTATGGCTCCTCCTTCTCGGATTGTCTCTCTAATTTGTCACAGTTCTTGGAGAGATGTGAGTGATATGTTCATAATTTGCATCATTTAGGTTGCATAAATCATTCCAAATCATGTTTTATTTCATGCATTTTAGGTCCTTAGGGTTTGTTTTAGAACTTAGGAGATGCATTAGGTCCCAATGAGTCT
Organism: Eutrema salsugineum; assembly: GCF_000478725.1. NCBI lineage: Eukaryota > Viridiplantae > Streptophyta > Magnoliopsida > Brassicales > Brassicaceae > Eutrema > Eutrema salsugineum. Next base: position 7,578,470 of record NW_006256877.1, read on the forward strand.
TTGCATGTTTTGAGTGTATATCAGGTGAATATGGAGCTGAAAAGACGAATCCAGGAGGTGGAATGGTGAGCAAAGCTTGAAAAGTGGAAAAATCGGGTCTTGGGAGGTTATCGGCCATTCTCGCTGGCCAGGAAGGTTTTACAGGCCTTTTTCATGTACCGCGGGAAGCTTTACCGGCCATTTTCATGTACCGCGAATGAAGTGTATCGGCCAAAATATCCGGGTGTGAACGTGTCTCAGAAATCGCCTGTCCGGGGAGCCTTCCGGTCCGATTCGGATGGCGGGTGCTTCATAGCAGTTGGAGAAGACTTGATCAAGGTTTCATAGCAATTGGACGCGTGAGCAGAGAGTTACGCTCGTCGGAAGGAACCCCTGTCTCGCAGCTGTTCCGGACCGAGCAGATCAGTTCTGAAAGATGCGCAGGACGGTGCACTTCCAGGCCGATTCAGTTTCCGGAGCCTTCATGAGAATCAGAGACATTTGAGTCCTCTTTCCAGAACATCCGAGATCAGTCGATTCGGAGCTTTGAGCAGAAAGATACGGTCTCCGGAATGGACACATGTCTAGACGCCTCTCTCTGGTCGTGTAAATGCACTGCAAAGATGTGCCCTCCAGGAAGCCTTAAACTTCCCAAGCATCGAAACGTCCTTCACCAAAGTTGTAGATAACTGAGTCCTCTGTCTTTGGCAACCGGAATCACTCAATTCGGACAAGTCTCCAGGAAGTTACACTCTCCGGAATGCGAGATGGTCCAGACAGCCCAAAGCGACCAAGTTAAGCATGCCGCGATAGAATGCCATGGTCCACACTTGGCCGTGGCAACTTTTGTGCACCCTCGGCCAATGACACGATCTTCATGCCACGGTCTACACCTGACCGTGGCAAGCATACACTTGGCTGAGAAGAATCTTGCAACCTTCGGCGATTGACACGGCCTAAATGCCACGGTCTGGGAGCAATGCAAGCAAGCCTTCTTATCTAAGTTCTTCTCTACCTCAAGAACTGCAAAACTAAGGAACCAAATCTCTAGCTTCACTCAGCAAAGCAATGAAAGTTTTGGTGAAGCATATGAGAGATTCAGGAGCTACACAAACCAATGCCCACACCATGGGTTTAGTGAGGCTTCTCTTCTCAGCACACTGTATAGAGGAGCTCTTCCCAAGATTAGAAACCAGCTGGATACTGCTTCCAATGGGAACTTTCTGGGTAAAGAGATACATGCTGCTTTAGAGCTAGTGGAGAACTTAGCATTGAGCAATGATACTTATGGTGAAGACTATGACAGATCAAATAGGTCTGAAGGTTCAAGCTCAGAACAGAGGCTCACCAGAGAAGTTAAGGAGTTGAGAAGTGAATTAGACAAGCTGAAATTCACCACTCAGAAGCCAATACATTTTGTTGGAGAGTATGAGGAACCTTCTCAAATCTTTGAGAACATAAGTGAAGAAGGTCTTACCCAGGAGGAGCTCAACTACATTGGGAATCAGAGGTTCCAAAGATATCAGTATGGTAATGCCAATCCAAACCTTTCTTACAGGAACACCAATGTAGCTAACCCACAAGACCAGGTGTATCCCAATCCTCAAGCTCCACAAAACTTTGTTCCCCAGAACAACTTTCAAGGATCTTTTCAACCAAAGAATCAGTTTGGTCAGAATCAAGGTTTTGGTCAGCAACAGCAACCATTTCAGGGTCCTAGTTTCAATACACAGCAGCAAAAGGCACCACCTGGGTTTGGTCCTCCACAGTTCCAACAGCAAGCACCTGTTCAACATCAGTTTCAGCCACCAACTGTTCACCAAAGTCCTGTTTTCAATGTTCTTCTCCAACAGCTATTACTAGGACAACAAAAGATGGTATCTGACCTGGAGACACTGGGTGCTGAACTAAAGTCTATTCAAAAGAACAAGGGCATCTGCACTTCTGAACAACAAGTCTCTCTTCCTGGTAAAGCTCTTCAAAACCCAAAGGATTATTGCAATGCCATCTACTCCAATGATGACCACTCAGCTGTTGTGCAAGAAATAGAAGACCTTCTCTATGGTCAAGTCCCTAGTGAACCTGCACAAACTCATGTGGATGAGAATGCCATTATAGAGGATTTCATGGGCTTCATACATGAACTCAATGAGGACATTGAGAGCAAAAGTGTGGGGGCAGCCGGCTCAGTTCTTTCTGTTCAGCAAAGGAATGATTCAGTTTCTATTGAAACAAAAGAGCATCCAACTGGTCAAGCAAAGCTAACAGATTGTGCCTCCACCTCTGAATCAACTCAGATGAAGCCCACCTCCCTCCCAAAGCTAGGCAACCCAGGGAAGTTCACCATCTCTTGCACTCTTGGAAACTTTAGAGTTGAGAATGCTTTGTGTGATTCAGGCTCAAGTGTGAGTATAATGTCTAAAGATATAATGGAGAAGCTAAAGGTCAAGTCTATAACGTCCTACCCCTCTTCTATCACCTTTGGTGATTCCTACTCCAAGAAACCATATGGATTTTTAGAAGACTATCCACTTCAAGTTGGTGAATGCATAATTCCCACTGATTTTGTGATCATGAAGATGAAGAAGACCAAAGAGCTCCCCCTATTGCTTGGAACTGCATTTCTCAACACCACTGGTGCAATGATTGACTTTGATACTCAAAGAGTGGTGCTTACAAAGGTGGATAAGGATGCCTTTTACCCTGTTCAACCACCTTTAGCTGAATTTTGTGGATCAGTTGTTCAAGAGATAGAACCCCCTAAGGTACTTGAGATGAAGTATGTAGGAAGTGCTGGGATTTTAGGTGGATCCAAATCTCTCTCAGCTGTGGAAATGGAAAAAGAACCTCACACCAACCCTGTATACAAGGATGGGACTGAACAGACATTGATCAGAGAAGAAGACATCTTGCTCTCATGGTCTCCTACACTTAGTGATCTAAGGATGATCAACACCAAAAGTGATGCCTCAGCATCAGAAGACAAAAGTATTAAACCTGATCTTTCTTCTCAAGACTTTGATCTCACTCCTTGGGTTGATGATGATGGTTCTCTGAAGTATAAGCTGGATTGCAATGGGAAGCCAGGTCTGTTTGCTGAAGTGAGGGCATGTCTCACAAGGGCCATCTTTGATAAAGACCCAGATGGTATTCAAGAGCTGGTGGACAAAGGTCTCAAGGTGGGATCTAGAGGACAAGGGTCTAATGGTTCCCAAAGGCAGCAAACCAACTCAGCTTCCATGCTCAGGACCATTGAAGTGCTGAAGAGCATCAGTGCTCAACCTCACCCCAGCTAAAAACAGGTTTTCCATAGTCAAACTTAGAGACTTTAAACAAAGTGCTCTTGGGAGACACCCCAAGCTTATCCTTTGTAAATATGCTTTTGATCTTTTGATTCCTTTCTTTTTATGTTTTAGGATGTTTTGATGGGTTTGTTTAAGTGTCCACAGGTTATAGGTTTGAGTCTAAACCCTTGGAAAGTGAATGCATGATGAAAAGAGGTGAAGGAATGGAGGCAAGCTTGACTCTGCCGTTGACATGGGTACAGGCCACCGTCGGAAACAAGGTGTGGCAAGCATCTTTGTGTTGCCACGGGGAGATAATCACGGTCTCAAGACCAGATCGTGGCAAAAAGATGAGTGATGTCCAGGGCTCGGGGTTTGCCACGATGAGTTGCCACGGGAAGAAGATGTGGCCGCGGCAAAGGAATGAAAGATGTCCAAGGCTCGGGATTTGCCACGAGGTACAAGACACGGGGTCAGAGCCTGGCCTTGGCACAGCAAATGGTGCACAACTCTGGTTCGGCCTTTGCCACGGTGGTAATGACACGAGATGGAAGGTGACCGTGGCAAAAGAAAAGAGGGCTAAGTTTTAATTCGGTTTTTGCCACGGCCACGAGACGCGGATAAACACTTGACCGTGGCAACACAAAGTTTAACAAAGGCATGGATTCGAGGTTTGCCACGGCTACAAGACACGGGCTAAAGGTTTGACCGTGGCAAAGATTTGGAGGGTTTGACCGAGAAATGAGCACTGCCACGAGGAGTTTGACACGGGAAACAACAGACCGTGGCAATAGAAAGGGAAGGAGATATAGCTCGGGTTCAAACCTCAGCAATTGAGGTAAACACTCAAAACCTTGTAAATAGCATGTAGATCTTTCTTTTTCTTTTGCATTTTACCTGTTTACTTTGTTTTAAACTCCTTTCTCATGCTTTTATAACACAGGGGACTGTGTTATTTAAGTGTGGGGGAGGAGTTTCATCCTTTACTAATCATGTTTTCTCTTTTCTTATTTTACACTTTGAGTCTTGAGTCACATTTTAGTTGCATATTCATGTAGTCTCATCTAAGTGCATATAAAAACCAAAAAAAAAAAGGCCATGTAGTTGCATTCTCAGTTTTTAGGATTGAGTCTAGATTGCATTTGCATATAGGTTGCATCTTGCAAGGAGTAATGATAGGTTTTCTAGAGAGTACATCACTTTGAGAACTTGAATTGAATATGCTTGTGAATCTTTTTCTGTGCTTGCAAAGTCTGAAATGATTTGAATCTGAGAAGCAAGTTTGAATTGAACTCAACTCTAATTAAGTGGGAACCTTGAACTTGACTTGAAAATATCTTGTGATGCATTGTTTGAAAAAAAAAGCTTGTGGATACCAATATACATACTTGAGCTAGAACCATTGTTTTTACCACTCTTTTCCTTAGCTCAAGTAGCTGAATCCACATCATGGATCAGTTCCCATACCTTGAACCCATCCTTCTTTCAAGCCAATGTTTGTGTGTGAATTGAAAGGCCACCTTGGATCAAACTTAGCAGAAAGTGTTAGGTTTAGAGCGACAAGGGCAGGTCTCATTGAGTGCTGTGTTCCAACATCAAGGAACTGAAAGTTTTGGCAAGGAATAAGTGTAGGGGAAAAGACTTTTTGGTGAGTGGAAAAAGGTGAGATGAGTAGGAAAGAGAGAGTGAAAATAGCTAGGGGAATGAAAGAAAAAGAAATCAGTCTTGGTGTTTTGAGAAAGTGAGCTCTGGTTTGTTGAAGAGAAAGAGTCTAGCCTCTAAGTAAAAAAGGAAGAAAAGAAGCCAAAAGGCTCAAATGTTTTGTTAAGAAAGAAAGAAGAGGCTAGAAGTTGTAAAAGAAAAAGAGCTGTGTAAAGTTTGAGTTCCAAGACTTGAGAGGAAAAGTGAAAAGTAAATCCCCTAGTGAGAGGAAAATGAGAGTGAAAAGTGAGGATTTTTGAGCAAGTGAGGAAGCTTTGAGTAGAGGGTGGGGTGTGATGAGTCTTTGCCCTTGTATGCATAGGTTGCTTTTTACCTTTAGCATTCTGCCAAAGTTTGATCATTCATAGAGAGATCCCTTTGCTGCATTAAACCCACTTGAGCACTGATTGAGATCATTTTAATCTCATAGTCTCTCCCTAGCCAAACCAGCTTGTTTAAACCTTGCATCATGAGATCCACCTGATAAAAGCTTAATGAATGTGAAAGGGTTGAGAGAGAGAAGAACTTGTGGAGATTCCTTGCTGAGTTGACAATTATCTGAGTATGACTTTGCATTGCATAATTGAGCATGAACTTGAATTCTCATTGTGATCACTTCTCTCAAAAAGAAAATGTGAACTCCCATTGCATACAACCTCTTTCTCTCATTTGCTCTTTTTGCTTGAGGACAAGCAAAGGACAAGTGTGGGGGAGTTGATATGTTCATAATTTGCATCCTTTAGGTTGCATAAATCATTCCAAATCATGTTTTATTTCATGCATTTTAGGTCCTTAGGGTTTGTTTTAGAACTTAGGAGATGCATTAGGTCCCAATGAGTCTTTGCATGTTTTGAGTGTCTATCAGGTGAATATGGAGCTGAAAAGATGAATCCAGGAGGTGGAATGGTGAGCAAAGCTTGAAAAGTGGAAAAATCGGGTCTTGGGAGGTTATGGGCCATTCTCGCTGGCCAGGAAGGTTTTACCGGCCTTTTTCATGTACCGCGGGAAGCTTTACCGGCCATTTTCATGTACCGCGAATGAAGTGTATCGGCCAAAATCTCCGGGTGTGAACGTGTCTCAGAAATCGCCTGTCCGGGGAGCCTTCCGGTCCGATTCGGATGGCGGGTGCTTCATAGAAGTTGGAGAAGACTTGATCACGGTTTCATAGCAATTGGAATCGTGGGATTCGGACGCGTGAGCAGAGAGTTAAGCTCGTCGGAAGGAACCCCTGTCTCGCAGCTGTTCCGGACCGAGCAGATCAGTTCTGAAAGATGCACAGGACGGTGCACTTCCAGGCCGATTCAGTTTCCGGGGCCTTCATGAGAATCAGAGACATTTGAGTCCTCTTTCCAGAAAATCCGAGATCAGTCAATTCGGAGCTTTGAGCAGAAGGATACGGTCTCCGGAATGGACACATGTCTAGACGCCTCTCTCTGGTCGTGTAAATGCACTGCAAAGATGTGCCCTCCAGGAAGCCTTAAACTTCCCAAGCATCGAAAGGTCCTTCACCAAAGTTGTAGATAACTGAGTCCTCTGTCTTCGGCAACCGGAATCACTCAATTCGGACAAGTCTCCAGGAAGTTACACTCTCCGGAATGCGAGATGGTCCAGACAGCCCAAAGCGACCAAGTTAAGCATGCCCCGATAGAATGCCATGGTCCACACTTGGCCGTGGCAACTTTTGTGCACCCTCGGCCAATGACACGATCTTCATGCCACGGTCTACACCTGACCGTGGCAAGCATGCACTTGGCTGAGAAGAATCTTGCAACCTTCGGCGATTGACACGGCCTAAATGCCACGGTCTGGGGGTTTGACCGTGGCAACCTTTACATACCTTCGGCGATTGGCACGAGCTGAATGCCACGGTCTGGGAATTGACCGTGGCAAATGAACAAGTGGCTGGAGACAACTTCTACACATCTTCGGCGTTTGACACGGTAGCTTGCCACGAGTTCCAGATGAAGCTTGATCAGACCGTGGCATCAAAATGAACCAAGAACACAAATGAAGTCTTTGACATGGTCAGGAATGCCACGGTCACACCAAGGACGCACCAGACCGTGGCAAACCTTTCTTTGCCCATCAAGGCCGGGTCAGTACCCGGTTTGTTCGGGGTTGACCCGGTTCGCCCAAGCCCCCTTTATAATGTTTTTAGACCTAATTTGGAGAGAACACCTAATCTACTTTTAGTCTTCTTTCCCCTTTGGTGAAAACCTACTGAATGCACTTTGTTTTAGAGAGTTTAAAATCGATTTGCAGTTTCTTTCCTTCTTGCTCATCATTTCTTATCATCAAAATCAACTTCTAATCATGATTAACAACACATCTTGCAAAGGATCTAGTGTGTTGATCATGATTAGTGAGTAGTTACTTTAATGAGGTTCTAGATGTGTAGGTTAGGGTGCTAAAGTGTTAGATTAGGAGTGCTTAGGGCTAGATTCATTGATTCATTTCTCTAAACAACTGTTCTCTATGCTAGATCCTTGATAATCACTTGAGATCTAGATTCTGGGAATTTCATGCACCAAAAGTGTTTGATGAAATTCCTGAAAGAGTTGTGTTAGAGGTTTAAGCAATTTTTCATCATGGGAATGATTTGTTAAATGCTTGAATGATCATTGAGAACTGTTTATTAATGCATATTGATTCATATTTCACAAATGGGAATTTGGTTTGAAAATGGATTAGTATAGGGGTTAATACCTTCATGAGAGGATTAACCTAGATTAGAGTTCTTAATCATTTGAATCATGTCTCATCATTGTCATTAGCATTTCTAGTTTAACACCAAAGCACCCTAACCAACTATCATGTCTAGAATCTCATGCCTCCATCATATCATATTCATATCATTTGTCATTGTCATTAGTCTTTAATCCTGTTTATGTTCATAGTTGTCTCTAGATTAATCAAAACCCACTCTTGTTTGCTTGAATTAAGAACTTGATCATATAGCTTAGTGTCTAACACCACATCTGGATTGATAAACCTCTTTGTGCTGCATTGACAAGGGGATTGATAGCCCTGAGACCCTAAAAAGTCTTGTCTATCAGTGAGCAGCATAACTTGGTGTTGAACTGGGAGAAATGCCACTTCATGGTGCAGGAAGGAATAGTTCTTGGGCACAAGATATCTGAGAACTTTCAAGTTCTGTTTGTGATTTCAGGTGTATGAACACCAGGTCTAGATCAAGAAGCTGTGGTCCTCCTTTTCCTCTAAACGACAACATCAACCTTTTGGTACCAAGGAGGAGAAGAGACAGACGTGGTAGACAAATTGATCAGACTGAGATGGCAGAACAAGGAGATCACGTGGTAGATATAGAACAACCAGTTCAGGAGCAACAGGCTCAAGGTCATGGAGCTGGTATTGGAGTTGGTCAAGGGCTTCACCAGGGTAATGTTCAGCAGGAACAGGTGCACGATCAACAAGCTTATGTCCACCAGGGACAAGCTCAAGCTCATCAACAGAGGCATCAGGCCAATGTTCAGCAAAGACACCAGGTGCACCACCAACCCCACCCTTTCCAACCACAGCAAAGAAGATATGAGCAACCCCAAGTCTATGTTGGAGAGAATGACAGGGCCAATGCTCATCAGTATGGAGCTGGTATTCAGGCACCACCTGTGCAAAACAACAACTTTGAAGTGAAAGCATCATTGCTGAATATGGTCCAGAACTCAAAGTTCCATGGGTTAGCAATGGAAGATCCCTTGGAACACTTGGACCAGTTTGATAAGGTGTGTGATCTGACCAAGATCAATGGAGTTTCAGAAGACAGCTTTAAGCTACGACTATTCCCATTCAGTCTTGGCGATAAAGCTCATCAATGGGAGAAGAATCTTCCAAGAGGCTCCATTCAAACCTGGGAGCAATCCAAGCAAGCCTTCTTATCTAAGTTCTTCTCCACCTCAAGAACTGCAAAACTGAGGAACCAAATCTCTAGCTTCACTCAGCACTGCAATGAAAGGTTTTGGGTGAAGCATATGAGAGATTCAGGAGCTACACAAACC
>NW_006256877.1:7587549-7597990 GCF_000478725.1 Eutrema salsugineum
TTCCAAAGATATCAGTATGGTAATGCCAATCCAAACCTTTCTTACAGGAACACCAATGTAGCTAACCCACAAGACCAGGTCTATCCCAATTCTCAAGCTCCAAAGAACTTTGTTCCCAAGAACAACTTTCAAGGGTCATTCCAACCCAAGAATCAATTTGGTCAGAATCAGAGTTTTGGTCAGCAACAGCAACCATTTCAGGGCACTGGTTACACTTCACAGCAGCCAAAGGCACCACCAGGGTTTGGTCCACCACAGTTCCAACAGCAGACGCCGGTTCAACAACAGTTTCAGCCACCAATGGTTCAACAGCAGCCACAGATGGGTACAGATATGGTTGGTATTCTGCAACAACTACTTCAGGGTCAACAGACTATGCAGCAGGAAATCAAGGAACTGAAGCAAAACCAGGCATCAAGCTCAAGGAACCAAGGTCACCTACCTGGAAAACCAGAACCCAACCCCAAGGAATATGCCAAAGCCATTACACTGAGGAGTGGCAAGGAGTTACCTGGTATTGAGAACAACAAAGTGATCATTGAGGACAATGATCAACCTGAGGGGGAGGCAGCCTTAAAGGATGATCAAGTTGCTGAGAAACCAAGGACAGAAAAGGGTAAAGAGGTAGCACAGGAACCAGAACCAGAGAAGAAGTATGTGCCACCACCTCCATACCAACCCAAGCTCCCATTTCCAGGGAGATTTAAGAAGCAACTAGTGAACAAGGCAAGAGCTGTATTTGAGAAGGCACTCAAAGAGACACCACTCACAATGCCTCTCATTGATGCATTCCTAATGATGCCAAAGATGGGTAAGTTCTTGAAGGATGCAATTCTGAACAAGACAAAAGAGCTTCAAGGCATGGTAGTACTAAGTCATGAATGCAGTGCTATCATTCAGAAGAAGTCCATTCCAAGGAAGTTAACTGATCCAGGGAGCTTCACACTCCCTTGTGCCATTGGACCTCTTCTATTCTCTGGATGTCTTTGTGATTTAGGAGCATCAGTCAGCTTGATGCCATTCTCCATAGCTAAGAAGTTGGGCTTTAGAGTTTTCAAACCCTCAAGGATTTCTCTTATCCTTGCAGATAGATCAGTTAGATTGCTTGTAGGTATGTTGGAAGATCTACCTGTCAAGATAGGTGGTTTTGAGGTTCCAACAGATTTTGTTGTGCTGGAAATGGATGAGGAACCAGTAGATCCTCTCATCTTGGGCAGGCCATTCTTAGCAACTGCAGGAGCCATTATTGATGTGAGAGGTGGGATAATAGAGCTTCAACTTGGGTCTGAAAGGCTCAAGTTTGATGTGAATGAGATGATGAAGAAACCCACCATTGAAGGTCAATGTTTCTATGTGGAGACAATGGACCAGTTGGCTGATGAGTTGCTTGAGGAACTGAACACTGAAGATCCTCTTCAAGCTGCTCTAACTCAAGAACAAGGAGAGAATGAGCTCTTGGCTGAAGCTAGTGAAGGGTATAAGCTGTATCTGGACAATGCAAGAGAGCTAGGTCCTGAAACAAAGTTTTTGGAGCTGGAACAAAGGGGCTCTGAAGTCTTTGCTATCAAGGAATCAGTCACCAGCCAAAGCAGCCTGGACCAGGACTGGAATGAGGCTGATGCACCCTCTGTTGAGCTCAAGCCTCTACCAACAGGGCTCAGGTATGCATTCTTAGGCCTGAACTCTACTTTTCCCGTGATCATAAATGATAACTTGCTGGAGCATGAGGAACGTGCATTACTTAGTGAAATAAGGAAATTTAGGAGAGCCATAGGGTATTCCTTGGCAGACATTAGAGGAATCTCTCCTGAAATATGCACCCACAGGATCCACCTGGAGGACCAAGCCATGTCCTCTATTGAGCACCAACGTAGACTTAACCCCAACCTTAGGGAAGTGGTTAAGAAGGAGATACTAAAGCTTCTTGAGGCAGGGATAATTTACCCAATCTCTGACTCAAGATGGGTGTCTCCTGTTCATGTTGTGCCCAAGAAAGGTGGGATCACAGTGGTGAAAAACGATAAGGATGAACTCATAGCTCAAAGAACCATAACTGGCCATCGCATGTGCATTGACTATAGGAAATTGAATTCTGCTTCTAGAAAAGATCATTTCCCTTTACCATTCATTGATCAAATGCTTGAAAGGTTAGCTAATCATCCTTATTTTTGTTTTCTCGATGGGTATTCGGGGTTCTTCCATATTCCCATAGACCCCCGGGATCAAGAGAAAACGACATTCACCTGCCCTTATGGCACTTATGCTTATAGGAGAATGCCCTTCGGTTTATGTAATGCACCAGCCACTTTTCAAAGATGTATGATGCACATTTTCTCTGACATTATTGAAGAGAAAGTTGAGGTGTTCATGGATGACTTTAGTGTCTATGGCTCCTCCTTCTCGGACTGTCTATCTAATTTGACACAGGTGTTGGAGAGATGTGAGCAGCACAACTTGGTGCTGAACTGGGAGAAGTGTCATTTCATGGTGCAAGAAGGAATAGTCCTTGGGCACAAGATCTCTGAAAAGGGTATTGAGGTTGATAAGGCAAAGGTGGAAGTGATGGTAAATCTGCAAACCCCCACTTCTGTTAAAGGGATAAGGAGCTTCCTTGGTCATGCAGGGTTTTATAGAAGATTCATAAAGGACTTCTCAAGGATTGCCAGGCGCTTAACAAGACTGTTGTGTAAGGAGGTGGATTTCATCTTTGATGCTGAATGTGAAGAAGCCTTTAAGTTGATCAAGGAGGCATTGGTTAGTGCACCAATAGTTCAGGCACCAGACTGGTCCCTACCTTTTGAGGTCATGACAGATGCCTCTGACTTTGCTGTTGGAGCAGTACTTGGACAAAAGAAAGACAAGAAGCTGCATGTGATCTACTATGCCAGTAGAACACTTGACTCTGCCCAAGAGAAGTATGCTACAACTGAAAAGGAAATGCTGGCAATTGTCTTTGCCTTTGATAAGTTCAGAAGTTACCTGGTGGGATCAAAGGTCATTGTGTATACTGATCATGCAGCCCTCCGGTACTTGATGACCAAGAAAGATGCCAAGCCAAGGCTGTTGAGATGGGTTTTATTGCTCCAAGAGTTTGATATGGAGGTGCTTGATAAGAAGGGCATTGAGAATGGGGCTGCAGACCATCTCTCAAGGCTGAGGATTGAAGAAAAAGTTCCCATAGATGATGCTTTGCCTGAAGAGTCTCTGATGGTGCTCCATTCATACTTGGATTTTGAGGAAGTAGAGAGCATTCAAGAAAGGAGGATGCCTTGGTTTGCAGACATAGTGAACTATCTTGCATGTGGGGTGGAGCCTCCTGAATTAGATGCCTACAAGAGGAAAAAGTTCTTCGGAGATGTCCAGAGATACTATTGGGATGAGCCCTACCTATATGTTCTGAACAAGGATCAGCTGTACAGAAGGTGTCTTGCTGAAGAGGAGATGCAACCTGTGTTGCAAGAATGTCATGGTTCTGCCTTTGGAGGTCACATGGGGGCATTCAAAACTGTGGCAAAGGTTCTTCAAAGTGGGTTTTGGTGGCCTACAATGTTCAAAGATGCCCAGTTGGTGGTTTCAGCATGTGATGCCTGTCAGAGGCATGGGAACATATCTAAGAGAAGTGAGATGCCTCAAAACCCCATTCTAGAGGTTGAGATCTTTGATTGCTGGGGGATTGACTTTATGGGACCTTTCATTTCATCCTATGGAAATCAATACATACTTGTTGCTGTGGACTATGTGTCCAAATGGGTTGAGGCCATTGCTTCCCCTACCAATGATTCCAAGGTTGTAGTGAGGCTGTTCAAGAACATCATCTTCCCAAGGTTTAGAGTTCCAAGGGTTGTCATCTCTGATGGAGGATCCCATTTTGTGAACAAGACTCTGGAAGGTTTATTGAGAAAGCATGGAGTTAAACACAAGATAGCTACTCCATATCATCCTCAAACTAGTGGCCAGGTTGAAGTATCCAATAGACAGATCAAGGCCATTCTTGAGAGGACTGTTAGCTCAAGCAGAAAGGATTGGAGCAAAAGGCTAGATGATGCATTATGGGCTTACAGGACTGCCTTCAAAACTCCAATTGGAACATCACCATTCAGTTTGCTATATGGGAAGAGCTGCCACCTTCCTATTGAGTTGGAGTACAAAGCTATGTGGGCTGTGAAGTTTATAAACTTTGATATCAAGACAGCTCAAGAGAAAAGGATCATGCAACTCCATGAACTTGAGGAGATTAGGCTTGAGGCTTTTGAAAGCTCAAAGATCTATAAGGAGAAAACCAAGGTTCTGCATGATCAAAAGATTCTGAAGAGAGAGTTCAAGTATGGTGATTTGGTCTTGCTTTACAACTCCAGACTTAAGTTGTTTCCAGGAAAGCTTAAGTCTAGGTGGTCTGGACCTTTCAAAGTTCTTGAAGTAAGGCCTTATGGTGCCATTGTCTTAGAAGGGAAGAATGGTCAGGAATTTGTGGTGAATGGACAGAGAATCAAGCATTACTTATATCAGTTTCCCTTCTTGATCCACCAGCCTGCTAATCAGGTTACCAAAGTCAAACTTAGAGACATTAAACAAAGTGCTCTTGGGAGACACCCCAAGCTTACCCTTTGTAAATATGCTTTTGATCTTTTGATTCTTTTCTTTTTATGTTTTAGGATGTTTTGATGGGTCTGTTGAGTGTTTACAGGTGTTAGGTGTGAGTCTGAACCTTTGGAAAGTGAATGCAGAATGAAAAGAGATGAAGGAATGGAGACAAGCTTGTGCTCGGCCTTTGACATGGGGGCCAGCCACGGTCAAAACCAAGGCGTGGCAAGTCTCTTTGTGCTGCCACGGGGAGATAATCACGGTCTCAAGGCCAGGCCGTGGCAAAAGAGGCGTGTATTCGTTGAATGCCTCAGGGGAGATGCATTAGGTCCCAATGAGTCTTTGCATGTTTTGAGTGTCTATCAGGTGAATATGGAGCTGAAAAGATGAATCCAGGAGGTGGAATGGTGAGCAAAGCTTGAAAAAGTGGAAAAATTGGGTCTTGGGAGATTATCGGCCATTCTCGCTGGCCAGGAAGGTTTTACCGGCCATTTTCATGTACCGCGGGAAGCTTTACCGGCCATTTCCATGTACCGCGAACGAAGTGTATCGGCCAAAATCTCTGGGTTTGAACGAGTCTCAGAAATCGCCTGTCCGGGGAGCCTTCCGGTCCGATTCAGACGGCAGGTCCTTCATAGAAGTTGGAGAGCATTCGAGCACGGTCTCATAGCAAGTAGAATCGTGGAATTCGGACGCGTGAGCTGAGAGATAAGCTCGTCGGAAGGAACCCCTGTCTCGCAGGTATTCCGGACCGAGCAGATCAGTTTTGAAGGATGCGAAGGACGGTGCACTTCCAGGCCGATTCAGTTTCCGGAGCCTTCATGAGAATCAGAGAAATTTGAGTATTCTTTCCAGAAAATCCGAGATCAGTCAATTCGGAGCTTTGAGAAGAAAGATACGGTCTCCGGAATGGACACATGTCTAGACGCCTCTCTCTGGTCGTGTAAATGCACTTCAAAGATGTGCCCTCCAGGAAACCTTACACTTCCCAAGCACTGAAACTTCCTTCATCAAAGTTGGAGATAAATCAGTCCTCGGTCTTCTGCAACCGGAATTACTCAATTCGGACAGGTCTCCAGGAAGTTACACTCTCCGGAATGCGAGATGGTCCAGACAGCCCAGGATGACTAAGTTAAACATGCCACGATTTCAATGCCACGGTCCACACTTGGCCGTGGCAACTTTTGTGCACCCTCGGCCAACGACACGATCTTCATGCCACGGTCTACACTTGACCGTGGCAAACACACACTTGGCTGAGAGGAACTTCTTGCATCCTTCGGCGATTGACACGGCCTAAATGCCACGGTCTGAGGCTTGACCGTGGCAACCTTTACATACCTTCGGCGATTGGCACGAGCTGAATGCCACGGTCTGGGACTTGACCGTGGCAAATGAACAAGTGGCTGGAGACAACTTCTACACAGCTTCGGCTCTTGGCACGGTCTGAATGCCACGGTCTGGAGGCTTGACCGTGGCAACCTTTACACGTCTTCGGCGTTTGACACGGTAGCTTGCCACGAGTTCCAGATGAAGCTTGATCAGACCGTGGCATCAAAATGAACCAAGAACACAAATGAAGTCTTTGACACGGTCAGAAATGCCACGGTCACACCAAGGACACACCAGACCGTGGCAAACCTTTCTTTGCCCATCAAGGCCGGGTCAGTACCCGGTTTGTTCCAGGTTGACCCGGTTCGCCCAAGCCCCCTTTATAATGTTTTTAGACCTAATTTGGAGAGGACACTGAATCTACTTTTAGTCTTCTTTCCCCTTTTGTGAAAACGGACTGAATACACTTTGTTTTAGAGAGTTTAAAATCGATTTGCAGTTTCTTTCCTTCTTGTTCATCATTTCTTATCATCAAAATCAACTTCTAATCATGATTAACAACACATCTTGCAAAGGATCTAGTGTGTTGATCATGATTAGTGAGTAGTTACCTTAATGAGGTTCTAGATGTGTAGGTTAGGATGCTAAAGTGTTAGATTAGGAGTGCTTAGGGCTAGATTCATTGATTCATTTCTCTAAACAACTGTTCTCTATTCTAGATCCTTGATAATCACTTGAGATCTAGATTCTGGGAATTTCATGCACCAAAAGTGTTTGATGAAATTCCTGAAAGAGTTGTGTTAGAGGTTTAAGCAATTTTTCATCATGGGAATGATTTGTTAAATGCTTGAATGATCATTGAGAACTGTTTATTAATGCATATTGATTCATATTTCACAAATGGGAATTTGGTTTGAAAATGGATTAGTATAGGGGTTAATACCTTCATGAGAGGATTAACCTAGATTAGAGTTCTTAATCATTTGAATCATGTCTCATCATTGTCATTAGCATTTCTAGTTTAACACCAAAGCACCCTAACCAACTATCATGTCTAGAATCTCATGCCTCCATCATATCATATTTATATCATTGTCATTGTCATTAGTCTTTAATCCTGTTTATGTTTATAGTTGTCTCTGGATTAATCAAAACCCACTCTTGTTTGCTTGAATTAAGAACTTGATCATATAGCTTAGTGTCTAACACCACATCTGGATTGATAAACCTCTTTGTGCTACATTGACAAGGGGATTGATAGCCCTGAGACCCTAAAAAAGTCTTGTCTATCACTGGTGAACAGGTGCTGACTGAAACTGATGCTGAACCGGCGCCTGCTGCTGGAACTGTGGTTGACAAAACCATGGTGGTGCCTTTGGTTGCTGCTGTGAACTGAAACCAGAACTCTGAACTGGTTGATGATTCTGAACAAACTGTTTCTTTGGTTGAAAAGACCCTTGAAAGTTGTTCTTGGAAACAAAACTATGTGGAGCTTGAGAGGTAGGGTAGACTTGGTCTTGTGGGTTTGCTACATTGGTATTCCTGTAAGAGAGGTTCTGATTGGCATTGGCATACTTATATCTTTGGAACCTCTGATTCCCAATATAGTTTAGCACTTCCTGAGTAAGACCCTCTTCACTGATGTTCTCAAAGCATTGAGAAAGTTCCTCATACTCTCCTACAAAGTGCATTGGCTTTTGAGTGGCCAATAACACCTTGTCCAGATTGCTTTCAAGTGTTTTAAAGTCCTTCTCATACCTTTGATCCCTGCTTCAACTCTCGCTCCTATTGGCTCTATCAAAGTCTTCTCCATATGTATCATTTCTCATTGCTAAGTTCTCAACCAGCTCTAAAGCAGCATGAATCTCCTTCCCCAGAAAGTTTCCATTGGATGCAGTATCCAGCTGGTTCCTAATCTTGGGAAGAGCCCCTCTATAAAGTATGCTGAGAAGTGAAGCCTCACTAAACCCATGGTGTGGGCATTGGTTAGTGTAGCTCCTGAATATCTCATATGTTTCACCAAAACTCTCATTGCTATGTTGAGTGAAGCTGGAGATTTGGTTTCTTAGCTTTGCTGTTCTGGAAGTTGAGAAGAACTTAGACAGAAATGCCTGCTTGCATTGCTCCCAAGTCTGAATAGAGCCTCTTGGGAGATTCTTCTCCCATTGGTGTGCTTTGTCACAAAGACTGAAGGAAAATAATCTGAGCTTGAAGCTGTCCTCAGATACTCCATTTATCTTTGTCAAGTCACAAACGTTATCAATTGATCCAAGTGTTCCAAAGGATCTTCCATTGGCAATCCATGGAACTTGGAGTTTTGGACCATATTCAGCAAAGTTGCCTTGACTTCAAAATTATTGTTTTGCACAGGTGGTGCTTGAATTCCTGCTCCATACTGATGAGCATTGACCCTGTCATTCTCTCCAACATAGACCTGTGGCTGCTCATATCTCCTTGATTGGTTCTGGAAGGGCTGTCGGTGGTGAGCCTGTTGTCTTTGCTGTACGTTGGACTTGTGCCTTTGCTGATGAGCTGGAGCTTGTCCCTGGTGGACATAAGCTTGCTGTTGATGCACCTGTTCCTGCTGAACATTACCCTGATGGAATCCTTGACCAGCTCTTTTACCAGCTCCATTTCCAGCTGCATTACCAGCTCCATTACCCTGCTGCATCTGAGCCTGTTGCCCCTCTTGAACTTGTGGCTCAATGTCAACCACATGCTGTATCTGATCTTCCATATCAGCCTGATCAGTCTGTCTTCCACGCCTATCCCTTCTCCTTCTTGGAACCAAAAGATTGATGTTGTCGTTGAGAGGGAAATGTGGACCACAGCTTCTTGACCTGGACCTGGTGTTCATACACCTGAAAGCAAAAACAGAGCTTGAAAGTAATCAGTAAACAAAAAGAAAGCACTTGATCTCAAGAAAGTATCTAAGACTAATGCTAGCACACTTTGGCAATGGCGCCAATGGATAACTAGAGGGTTTTAGGCTCTAAATAGGGGTTATCAATCCCTTAGCTGTAGCAGCATAAATGATTTATCAGTCCAATGCGTGGTAGACACTAGAATATAAGACAATTTCTTAATTCAAGCAAATGGTGAAGATTGTTTGTGACTAGTGCCTAAAACAAGATTGAAACAAAAACAAAGATTAATGATCAAATAAAGAAGCAATCAATGACAACTAAACAAGATGAGATGATATGAAATGATGGGAGTATGAGATTCTAGACATGATAGTTGGCTATGGTGCTTTGGTGCTAAACCAGAAGTGCTAATGACAATGATGAGACAAGATTCAAATGATTTAGAATTCTAATCTAGATTAATCCTCTCATGAAGGTATTAACCTCTACACTAATCCATTTTCAAACCAAATCATCATTTGTGAAATATAAATCAGTGAGCATTAATAAACAGTTCTAAAAAATTATTCAAGAAAATAACAAGACATCATCATGCAGCAAATGCTTAAACCTCTAATACAACTCTCTCAGGAATTTCATCAAACACTTTTGGTGCATGAAATTCCCAGAATCCAGATCTCAAGTGATATGCAAGGATCTAGCCTAGAGAACATCTATTTAGAGAGATGAATCAATGAATTTAGCCCTAAGTACTCCTAATCTAACACTTTAGCACCATAACCTACACATCTAGAACCTCAGTAAGGTGACTACTCACTAATCATACTAATCTCTCTTAAACCTTTGCAAGTTGAGAAGATTGTCATGATTAATGATGAGAAATGAGATGGAGAAGATGGATAATGATGGATTTTACAGCTTTAAACACAAAGATCCTTCAAACTCTCTTGATTAAAACTCAAAAAGGGAGATATTTCTCTTCTTAAGAGGAGTCTTTTCACAAAAGAGGCAAGAGATTAGGGTAAAACCCTAAAAAACTATATATAAGTCCTTAAACAAACCGGGTCAGCCCGGAACAAACCGGGTCCTGACCCGGCCTTGATGGGTAAAGATGAGGTTTGCCATGGTCAGATGATTCTTGGACAGACCGTGGCAAAGAAACCGTGTCAAGGTTCAAACGGTTGTTCTTGAAGAAATAGGCTGCCTCGGCTTAAGTTAGACCGTGATGCAGGGCCATGTCATGTCCTTTCTGGGTTTGGACGATGATCATATTTGATTGCCACGGTCTTGCTTGGCTCGTATCTCTTGAGCGTTGCAAAGGAGTGGAACATTCAGTGATTGTCACGGCCTGCTGATTGGCCGTGTCTCTTGGTAGTGTCGAGTCCTTTAAGCTTTTGTCACGGTCAAGTTTAGACTGTGGCATTCTCCCCGTGTCAATCGCCGAAGGTTGGTGAAACCTTTTCACGGTTAAGTATGGACCGTGGCGATATGATCGTGTTATGAGCCTTTGTCTTTTTAGCAAGCACTCGGGTGTTGCCACGCCTAAGTGTATGGCCGTGGCACCGTAACCGTGTCAAATCCCGAGAAACGTCATATCATGCCACAACTAACCCCAGACCGTGACGTTCTCACCGTGTTAGAGTATGACACTTAGCGTAATT
>NW_006256877.1:7600304-7609253 GCF_000478725.1 Eutrema salsugineum
CGACCCGAGCCGAAAACGTTCGGCCGTTGACAAGGGGAAGGGCGTTGCTGTTCAGA
This sequence comes from Eutrema salsugineum, assembly GCF_000478725.1. Taxonomy (NCBI): domain Eukaryota; kingdom Viridiplantae; phylum Streptophyta; class Magnoliopsida; order Brassicales; family Brassicaceae; genus Eutrema; species Eutrema salsugineum. Next base: position 7,600,361 of record NW_006256877.1, read on the forward strand.
AGGACGAGCCGTCCAAGAAGAGGCGGAAGCCGACGCCCGAGGACCCTGCTGCGCGCAAGTTGGTCGTCGATGACCCCGACGCCTCCGCCGTCATGTTCTCGTGTGTAAATAACGCGAACACGCGTCTTCCTCCTCCGGAAAAGTTGAGGATGCTGAGGTCGTATGGCGCGATGGTGCAGCGTGGTACCAAGATACGTTCCATTTGCTTTCCTTTATTTTCGTAAATTTTTACTAAGTGTTTAACGCGAATTTGTTCTTTGCAGTTTGTCGCGGCCATTAATGACCTGATGGCCGAATACGAGGCGGACCTGTCTAAGGTCGAACGTTGCTTGGCCGAGGCCCGAAATGAGTTCGCAGCGTCAAAGGCAAAGCTAGAAGAGGCTCAGACCGAAGCCGCGGCGGCAAAGGGGAAACTGGACGAGGTGGTGGACAGGGCGTCCAAGCTGGAAGAGGAGAAGATCGTTCTGCGCGCCAATGTTGACAAGGTCTCCGCCTCGGTCATTCGCCTCGAGGAGGCGAGGAGGGCTAAAAGCGCCGAGGTGGCGATGCTGAAGAGGCGTATCGAGGCCAAGGACGCCTTGTTCGATGCCAAGGTCAAGAGGGCGAAAAAGGAGGCGAGGCGAGAGCTTACGGCGAAGTTTCAGGAACGCCTCGCCCAGGTGGAGGAGGGTTTGGCCAGGCTTGAGAAGGCCAAAAATGATGAGAACGATCTGGGGCAGATCAAGGGCAATCTAGCGATGATTGCCGACCTGAAGAAGTCGGACGCCCCGACGCTTGACGACGAGGCGTACGAGCGTATTGTTTCCGAGATTCGAGGCGAGCTGTATTACTCTCCCGTATCGCCGGACTCGGTCGACACCACCCTTGGCAACGAGCCGCTCGAAGAGACAGCGGCCAACTTAGGCATCGTAGATCCGCACGGATCGAACGCGGGCACGCCGGTCCTCTCGAACCTCCTCGCCGAGCGTGAAACGCAGTCCGCGGCCTGATACTCTCTGCTTTTCCCTGTTTTGTCTTTCATGCTTCTGTACTTAGGATTTTTATCTGTTTTCTGAACTCTTTTATGTAACCGGTGCCTGGACGGCTTTATCCACCCGACATTTATTTTTGCTTATGGATATATTCTTTTTTCTTTAGCCGTTTTAGGATTTGATGCACTTTATTTTTAACGATCTGTGCGAATATCTGTGAGAACAGTTGGCTTAGAGAAAATTGTCGAGGATGAAAACTGCTGCGTCGAAAATGATTTTGATTGCTTCCTTAGCCGAATTCTTCGAAGTCGATAGAAATACGGGCCAAGGGTCGAGTCTTTAAGGATCTCGTTTGGATTCTTAATCCCGAGCTGGGAGTTAGTTTTGTGGAACATCTTTTAGGTGATGCTGGAAAGTTTTTAAGTGATAATGTCGAGGCAAATTTTTGCTGGCAATGCCGAGCCGTATTTAACGACGAGGCGTTTTCGCTGTGCATGGTGCCGAGCCGTGTTAAACGACGAGGCGTTTTTTCTTTGCATGGTGCCAAGCCGTGTAAACGACAAGGCGTTTTCGCTTTGCATGGTGCCGAGCCGTGTAAACGACAAGGCGTTTTGTTTTTGTTAGCCAAGGATGAATTGGTAGTCTCATTGAATCTGACTATGGACCGGTGTTTCCGAGAGGATGAGAATGTTTATCCGGGTTTTAAGAGTTTACTTCAGTTTTAGAGAAAACGATGTAGCCTCGACTTATATTCTCGTGTGCGATAGTAAACCGTGGCGACCTGATACGTTTTTGGTCTGATATTTGTATAGCGCGCTTAATTTTTATCCGTAGAGGATGTAACTTGCACCCTCGTCCTAGGAAAGGTGGTAAAAGTCCGTTTAGAGAACTTTGTATTTGTTGCCCCGTTGTGGCCAGCAACGAGACGAGGCGTTCGGAGGCTTAGTTTGCCGAACTGAAACTGAGGACCGATTAAGGTCCGAGGTAATCAGGTCATGATATCATGCCGAAGTGGTATGATTACTCGCCGAAGTGATGAGTGATAGAATTTAAAAATCCAAGCTTGTTAAAATAAGTTGCTGATTTAGAAAAAATGAGAAACTAGCCGAAGCGATAATGAACGAACTAGAAATCAGAGGTAAACGTGAAATAAGTAGATGATTAAAAACAAACTGAGAATGTGCCGAAGTGGCAATGTTCCTAAGTGAGCAATTTAAAATTGTAGAGTTAAAGGAGGTATGTGTATACGTACCCACTCCCCCCCCCCTTTTTAGGAGAGGGGACAGCTGAACCCATCCGAGGACGGGCTGCCTAAGTACCCTTTGCAGGGATCAAGCCGTTCCGTAGTTCATGCTGGCCGTGCTGTAGCTTTAGTGATAATACTTCTTTAGATGCATCACTTTACTAGTCCATCTTGGCTCAGTTGATGTGCCTGGGTAAACTCTCCTGGCTTCCAAGCACACCCCATCTAGCCTCGACTTCCATTTAGCTTACCTACAACTATGCTTTTGGTTTACTGACTTGTCTTTCGAGTGTTCAATGAGTTGGCTTGGACTTATTATTCCCTATCATGGACCGCAGCTACCACTTAAGCCCGATCCTACTCCCGACTTAACTCATCATTCACCGCGGCAAGACACTTCCAAGAAATATCTTGACCCTTAAACAAGCCTTTGCAAGAACACTTCCAAGTACCTGTGTGAGCCAAAACTCGCACAACCAGAAATTTGTTTAAGGAAAACTAAGGGATCGGAAACTTCTAGGGTTTATCGCAAAAAACAGTAAGATCGAAAGAAAGTTTTTCTTGCTGTAAAAGTGTTTAGTCTTTATTGCTTAGGGTTGCAAAAGTTACAGAATGAATTGTATACATCATCTATTTATACTAATTCTCCGAACCGCCTAGCCGAGAATCTCGGGAGAGATTTTCGGAATATTTCCTTATCGCCTCATGCGGCTCACCGCCTTTGTATGTCGCCTAGGGTTTTTTATGGGCGTCGTCTCTCAAGGCCTTGGTTCGGCCCATCTGAACTTTTCCACGGCTCGGCCCATCTAACTTTAATAAATAAGAGTTTTCACTCTTTGTAGAGGTTATCAATACCCCTGTCCTTGTAGTACAAGGGGGTATCAAACCAAACTTGTAGTGGAGACATTATCTATGTCATTTGTCGCCTTAAGTCAAGAGAGAATGGTAAAGTTTTTTAGCTAAACTAAGTAACAGGTGAATGAGCATAAAGGTAAAACAAATGATGAGATTTAAGCTAAGCAAGATGCTAATGACAAGTAAATAACTCGGATGATGAAAATATATGATAAAGACAGAAGCTTTAGACAGGATACTTGACTCGGGTGCTTCCAAGCTAAACTAATAGGTTAATGAATCATTTTATCAAGCGATTTCATTTAACTTTGAACTCAAGGCATGTTAATCTTCCCATGAAAGTATTAAACATCTAAACTGATCCTATTTCATACCAAAATCTCTTTTGAGAAGCACGAATCAGTCAGCAATAAGATTCAGTTCAAAAATGTCATTTAAGAGATCAAACTATCACTCTCGCGATGAAAGACTCTTAAACCCTTAACCGAGTGGTTCAGACATTTCTACAAACACTTTTGATGCGAGATATGTCTCAGATCTGAATCTCAAGTGATGTTCTTGGATCCAGCCTAGAGATCTCGTCGGTTAAGGAATGAAACATGCAAGACTAGACACCTAAACCCACTAATCTATCTTGAAAGCACCCTAATCTACCTATCTAAAGCCGCTTAAACGACTACTCACTGATCATAACGAGCTCACTAAGTCCTTTGTAAGACGTGTAGCTAGTCATGATAAGGAGTTTAATACTGGATGATAAAAGAAATAAAGAAAGAACAAGATTCTGATGCAAAAACGAGATACCGGATTAGATTAATCAAGTTTCACAAAAGAGGCAAGTTCTTAAGGCTAAAAGAAGATAAGAGATAAGATGATTAGGTTTTTGGTCCCTATGGGTGCATATGTCAGGAGAGATCCCTCTAATATCAGCCAAAGAATACCCTATGGCTCTCCTGAATTTTCTCACTTCACTAAGCAATGCACGCTCTTCATGTTCAAACAAGCTATCGTTAATGATCACGGGATAAGTAGAGTTTAGACCCAAGAACGCATACCTGAGCCCTGTTGGTAGAGGCTTGAGCTCAACAGGGGGTGCATCTGCCTCATTCCAATCGGCATCAAAGCTTCATTGGCTCGGAACAGCTTCCTCGGCCTTTTCCTTGTTCTTGCGCGGTTTACCATCGGCCTCGGCACAAGCTGTCACGGCCATGATATCCCGAGGTGTCTCCTCTATACCCTTGGACCCCCGCTGTCTGAAATGTCGAGGCCACTTTTCCTGAGCTCCAAAAACCTCGCCTCAGCTCCAAGTTCCTTCGGTTGGTCCAAAAGAAGCTTGTACACCTCGCTTTCCTCGTTCAAGTACCCGTGCTCGCTTTGTTCCTGTGTTAAGACCACTTGTAACGGATCCTCTGCGTTTAACTCTTCTAGGAGCTCATCAGCTAGCTCCTCCATTACCTCCACATAGAAAAGCTGACCTCCAATGGTCGGTTTCTTCATCATTTCCTTCCCATTGAACTTCATAGTCTCTGAACCGATGTGTAGTTCAATCATACCCCCTCTCACATCTATTATGGCTCCTGCGGTTGCTAGGAACGGTCGGCCCAAGATGATAGGGTCTAATGGTTCCTCGTCCTTCTCAAGAACTATGAAGTCCGTGGGGATTTCTATCTCACCGATTCTCAAAGGTAAATCCTCAAGCAACCCCACCGGTAGTCTAACCGATCTATCAGCTAATACAAGAGAGATCTTGGCCGGCTTATAGCTTTTGTATCCCAATCTCTTGGCCACCGTGTAAGGCATTAAGCTCACAGAAGCTCCTAGATCACGTAAGCAGTTTGAGAACTTCAAGTGCCCTAAAGCACACGGTAAAGTAAAGCTGCCCGGATCGGATAGCTTTCTTGGTATGGATCTTCTTTGTATTATAGCGCTGCACTCATGGCTCAGTATTACCATACCCTGGAGCTCCTTTGTCTTATTGAGAATTGCGTCCTTTAGAAACTTTCCAAGCTGAGGTATAGCTAAGAAAGCATCTATGATGGGTAAGGTAAGTTGCGTGTTCTCCAAGTGTTTCTCAAAGACCGCCTTGGCCTTGTCTAGGATTTTCTTTTTGAAACGCCCTGGGAATGGTATCTTGGGTTGGTAAGGTGGTGGTGGAACGTATGGCTTTTCAAGCTCAGTTGTCTTTTCCACCTCTTTTCCTTTGTCCTTGATCGGTACCTTCTCAAAAACCGCTTCTTTACATGCATCATTTGAGGCTGCCTCCCCCTCTAATTGCTCATTGGCCTCAATGAGCTTTGTCTTAGGCGTTGGAGCTTGTAATTCCTTACCACTCCTCAATGTGATGGCGTTCACATACTCTTTGGGGTTCGGCTCCGGTTTACCTGGTAAAGCCGGGCCTCTTGATGATGTAGAAGCTTGGTTTTGCTTAAGCTCTCTGATATCTTGTGCATTGTCGCATGCTGGCTCTCAACTCTCTGCTGACCCTGTAACAGTTGCTGTAAAATCCCACAAACATCGGTTCCCATCTGATTCTGACCCGTTCCCTGAATCTGTTGTTGATTACCCATCGGCTGCGGATTGAACCCTGGTGGAAACTTGTGTTGCTGCGGTTGGCTGGTGAAGTTGTTACCCTGAGCCGCTTGATTCTGCTGAGTGTAGCCGTGTTGTTGCCCACTGAACTGTTGCTTGGGCTGGAAAGTATTCTGAAAAGGGGCTTTTTCAGCATAGCTTTGTTGTTGTTGTTGAGCAGGGTACACTTGGTCTTGAGGGTTAGCTACATTTGGGTTTCGGTATGAGAGGTTTGGGTTACTGTTGTAGTTGTTAAACCGCTGATACCTCTGCTGATTCCCTATGTAGTTCAGCTCCTCTTGAGTTAGACCATCTTCATTAACATTGTCAAAACTTGGCCCTTGCTCATCAAACTCGCCTACAAAGTGTATTGGCTTTTGAGTCGCCATTAAAACTTTGTCAAGCTTGCTCTGAAGCTCTCTTATATCCTTTTTCATACACTGTTCATCACTAGATCCCTCTGTGCGGTTTGCTCTATCAAAGTCTTCACCGTACGTGTCATTGGACATGGCTAGGTTCTCGACTAGTTCCATTGCCGCATTGATCTCTTTCCCAAGAAAATTTCCATTTGAGGCTGTATCGAGTTGGTTTCTGATCTTGGGGAGTGCACCTCGGTATAAAGTACTCAAGAGGGATGCCTCTGAGAAGCCATGGTGCGGGCATTGGTTAGTATAGCTCCTAAACCGTTCCCAAGCCTCACTAAAGCTCTCGTTGTTGTGCTGCGTGAAACTTGAGATCGGATTTCTGAGCTTAGCCGTGCGTGATGTGGAGAAGAACTTTGATAAGAACGCCAGTTTACACTGCTCCCATGTTTGTATAGAACCCCTCGGGAGGTTCTTTTCCCACTGGTGAGCTTTATCACCGAGGCTGAATGGGAACAAGCGTAGCTTGAAGCTATCTTCTGAAACGCCATTGATCTTTGTTAAGTCGCAAACCCGATCAAACTGATCTAGATGCTCAAGAGGGTCTTCTCCGGCTAGACCGTGAAACTTTGAGTTATGCACCATATTGAGCAAGGAAGCTTTAACTTCAAAGTTGTTATTTTGAACCGGTGGAGCTTGAATCCCGGCTCTATATTGGTGCGCATTAGCTCGGTCGTTCTCTCCAACAAAGACCGGAGGAGGTTGTCTCTGAGCTTGTGGCGGTGGCAGATGAACATGATGGGCTTGTTGCTCATTTCTATTTGCTTGTTGTTGGTTTTGCTGAGCAAGCCGTTCGTTTCTTTGAGCCTGCTGTTGGTTTACATAGGCTTGTTGTTCATTTCTTCCTGCCTGCGCCTGATTAGCCTGAGCTTGGTGCTCGGCTTCTTGAGCCTGTTGCTCGATCCTTTGCTGTTCTGCCATTCCAAGTCTTTCAAAGTGCCGTTCTCTCTCGCGAGCTCGCCTCTCAATCCTGTTGATGTTATTGTCGTACGGTAAAGGCGGTTCTGTGCTACGAGACCTGCTTTTCATGCACCTGAAATCAAAACAAGAACTTGCAAAAGAGTCAGTAAAACAAAAGAAAGTAAAGTCTTGATCTTAAGAACAAATAAGAGACTAATGCTCCCACAAGTTGGCAATGACGCCAATTGATAACTAAGAGTTTTCACTCTTTGTAGAGGTTATCAATTCCCTTGACCTTGTAGTACATGGGGTTATCAAACCAAACTTGTAGTGGAGACACTATCTATGTCATTTGTCGCCTTAAGTCAAGAGAGAATGGTAAAGGTTTTTAGCTAAACTAAGTAACAGGTGAATGAGCATAAAGGTAAAACAAATGATGAGATTTAAGCTAAGCAAGATGCTAATGACAAGTAAATAACTCGGATGATGAAAATATATGATAAAGACAGAAGCTTTAGATAGGATACTTGACTCGGGTGCTTCCAAGCTAAACTAATAGGTTCATGAATCATTTTATCAAGCGATTTCATTTAACTTTGAACTCAAGGCATGTTAATCTTCATGAAAGTATTAAACATCTAAACTGATCCTCTTTCATACCAAAATCTCTTTTGAGAAGCACGAATAAGTCAGCAATAAGATTCAGTTCAAAAATGTCATTTAAGAGATCAAACTATCACTCTCGCGATGAAAGACTCTTAAACCCTTAACCGAGTGGTTCAGACATTTCTACAAACACTTTTGTTGCGAGATATGTCTCAGATCTGAACCTCAAGTGATGTGCTTGGATCCAGCCTAGAGATCTCGTCGGTTAAGGAATGAAACATGCAAGACTAGACACCTAAACCCATTAATCCACCTTGAAAGCACCCTAATCTACCTATCTAAAGCCGCTTAAACGACTACTCACTAATCATAACGAGCTCACTCAGTCCTTTGCAAGATGTGTAGCTAGTCATGATAAGGAGTTTGATGCTGGATGATAAAAGAAATAAAGAAAGAACAAGATTCTGATGCAAAAACGAGATATCGGATTAGATTAATCAAGTTTCACAAAAGAGGCAAGTTCTTAAAGCTAAAAACAGATAAGAGATAAGAAAACTAGGTTTTTAGTCTCAAAATGTATTTATAGCAAAGGGAAAGTGTCGCGGGACAGCCCGGAACAAACCGGGTACTGAACCGCCTTCTTGGGTTGATGGGTGAGTGCCATGGTGTGTCGGAAAGTGAAGCCGAGGTCTTCATGCCGAGGTGTGCACATGAGTCAGGATCCAGATGAAGATCTCGTGAAGAACACGTCAAGAACATGCATGAACCCTAGTCTCTGATCCATCCTCACGTGTGTGTTCTTGAGCTATTCTGTTCTTGATTCTGGGTTCGTGACAAGGGACCTCGGGATAAAATGTCGAGGGGTCATGATGTCGAGGTGCTTGGGAGAACACAGTCTGGCATGCACGCCGAGGTCATTACACCGAGGTGTACTTTCAACACTTAGTCGTTTCTGGCTTCAGTTCTTACGTATGCATGCCTCGATCTAATCATGCCAAGGCTTTGGGACGAGGTCTGGTCCAAAATACTTCCAAGATATGAGCCTCGACTTGAGTGATGCCAAGGTAAAGATACCGAGGCTTGTGAAAACACTTAGCGCGTATCGCAACTCATTTAGGCTTGTATCGACCATGTCACATTCCGGAAGCGATAACTTTCAGCACACGACTCCAATTTCTCTGGGACCAGTTCCACAGTCAAGATGAATCAATAAGCTCAAACTTTGGTGAAGAAACCATCGGAGCTTGGGAGTGGAAGGCTTCCTGGATTTCACATCTTTGCGCCGCATTGGAATCACCGGAAAATAGACCTTTGGACCGATGTGAACT
>NW_006256877.1:7609890-7658771 GCF_000478725.1 Eutrema salsugineum
CTTTCTCTCCACTGGTCCGAATTGGATGATTCCAATTGTTCTGGAATCTCTGCCTGATTATCTCCAACTTTGGGGAAGACCCCGCCAACTGATTCGGACCGGAAGGTTCCCCGGATTGCTGATTTCTGAATTGTGCAGGCAAGGACAAATTTTGGTCGTAAAAAATATAACTACCAAGGTACGAATTTTAATAATCAATTTGTACAACAGCAGGGAGTCACGACGAACCAGCTAGCTTCACAAATCGGTAGACTTGAACAGTCAATCCAACAACTCGTTATGACAAACGAAAAGGCATCTAAAGACGTGAACGTGAAAGTGGACTGCATGTACAATGATCTGAATGGTAAGTTTGAATCCTTATCTTCGCACGTAAAAAAGTTAGATGTGCAAGTCGCCTAGACAGCCGACTCTATGAAGAGGCAAAGTGGAGTTTTACCAGGAAGAGTTGAAGATAACCCTAAGAAGTTTTGCAATGCCATAATCACATTGCCCGAAGAAGAGTCCGGAACCGATGGAAAGAAAGAAGAAACCCCAATCTTTGTACCTCTGTACAAGGATATCGATCCCAAGCAGCCACCGTTTAAGGTACCCGAACGATCACCGTTTCAAAGGCTTACCAAAACTGATGATCCGGGACGTTTTATTTTCCAGTGTTTCATTTCAGGAATCAAGTTTACAGACTGCTTGTGCGATTCCAGAGCCAATGTCAACATCATGTCTAAGACATTTGCCAAAAAATTGGGCATAAAAACCTTAAGGACATCGACGGTTAAGGTTATCTTTGGAGATTCATCTCAAAAAGATACTGAAGGGGCGATTCATGATCTACAAATTCTAGTGGGAGATAAGATTGTTCCAGCAGATTTCCAAGTCCTGGAGATGGATAAAGACAAGGAGAGGCCACTCATTTTCGGGAGGCCATTCCTAGCAACGGTAAGAGCAATAATCGATCACGCAAACCGGCGTGTTGTTTTCCTCAATGTGGACAGAAAAAGGTACTATCCTACTATCTTAGATGAATTTCCAAGCAAAGGAAACAGGCCAAAAGAGAAAGAAAAGGAGAAGCCGAAAGCTTTTGCAAAGATCAAGATCATCATTCCACCGGATGCAACAGAAACTAGTGAGGACCAAATCCAGGAGCTGATCGAAAACACAAAAAGGGTTCTGAACAACATTAAGGTCCGAAAGAAGATTAAAGGTAAGGAGACTTCTCTTCAAGGGGAAGAAGTAAAGCCTCCACCAACCGGATTCATGCTCAAATATGCAATGCAAAGCTATACTCAGACATTTTCCAACTAAAACACGGAATCTCCACAAGTCATTATCACATTCAACTCTTTCACATTCATTAAGTTCGTAACCGGTGAATCAAATGATGCAATGTTCAAATAGGCTGGCTTGGCTAGGGTAAGGTCATGAGATAAAAATGATCTCATCAATATTCAAGCGGGTGCAATGCAACAAGGATCTCTCTATGAACGACCAAACTTCGGCAGAATGCTAAAGGTAAAAAGCAACCGATGCATACAAGGACAAGACTCATCACACCCCACACTCCACTCAAAGCGTTTCTCACTTGCTCACCCTCTCAGAATCCTCACTCTTCACAATCGTTTTCTTTTCACTAGGGGACTCACTGATAGCAGGAATTTTTCAATCCTTGATCAATTCCTCAACTACTCATGTCATTGTAGCACTTGAGGTATCAATCCAAATGGAGAGATTCTAGACACTAGAACTATGAGGAGCTATCTTAATTCAAGTCTAATAAGCGGATGAGTTGGTAACAAGGTGATCTAAAATATAAAGTAAACAAAAAAAACAAGCAGTAATTTAAGAACAAGCAACAAGACAACAAAACAAAGACTCAGATTCAAAACAAAGAGAAAGCTAAACCTCTAGATGTGATCATTGATTAGGGTGCTTTAGAGATTTATTCATGATGCTAAGAACAATAATGCAATGCAAGTTACTCTTTAGTCTAGACTTCAAAAGCAGATTAATTCATTCCCATGACAATAAACTCTTTGTAAATCACTTAATCAAGATTAATTCACCTTAAGCAAGATCAAGCAATCAACAAGCATAAAGTATCAAGTCTAATAATGACCAAACGGTTTCTATTTCAAGGAGACCGAATCTTACACAGAAAGCAGCAACAAGCAATCACATGATCTCAAAACCAATTAACTTAGAACTCAAATCTAGACTAATCCTCTCATGAAGGCATTAATCTCTACACTAATCCACTTTCAAACCAAATCATCATTTGTGAAATATGAATCAGTGAGCATTAAGAAACAGTTCTAATATGTCATTCATGCATTTAACAAATCATTCCCATGATGAAAAAGGCATAAACCCTTAGCTTAGCTCATTCAGACATTTCATCAAACACCTTGTGGGTGGAGAAATGACTAAGGTCTAGATCAGAGTGATGTGCAAAGATCTAGCATTAAGAGCAGCTAACTAAGGAAAGGAGATGAGAATCTAGAACCTAAACATCATAAACCGATCATCTAAGCACCCTAATCTACACACCTAGAAGCTTAAAAGATAACTACTCACTAATCATGATTAACACACCATTTCCTTTGCAAGAGGTGGTGTTAATCATGATTAGAAGCAGAGATGAGATGATTAGATGATAAGAAACAGCTTTAAGATGATTAAATCTGCTAGATATCTCTTGATCAAACTCGTTTTTACACTAAGAAGCAGAGAGTAAACAAAAAGAGGCAGATTAGAGGATAAGATAAAGCATAACTAGGGTTTTAGTCTCTAAAAACTATTTATATAAAAGGGTGTGGGCCGGGTCAGCCCAGGACAAACTGGGTACTGACCCGCCCTTTCTGGGTTGCTGGAGCCACCCCTCGCCATCTGAAGAAGTCTCACACCGAGGGCCATACACCAGGGGGTCATGTGCTGGGTTGAAACTTTGATGAACACTTGAAGAACATGCATGAGACTTGGCATTTGATCCGGTTAAAGCTTTGAAACGTGAAGAGGATTTGTTTGTGATCTGGGTTGGAGAGATGAGGACCTCGGCATACATGCCGAGGTGCCTGGTACCCGAGGTTTGTGTAACATAGGAGCTCGGCATAGCATGCTGAAGGGTTCACACCAAGGTCTGCTTCAACACTTAGTCGTTTGGGGATCATTTTGGTGATCAAGGGAGCCTCGGTGTTGAAAGGCCGAAGTCCTACCTCGAGGTATAGTCCCAAGGCTTCGTAAACATGCCTCCTCGGCATACATGCCGAGGTATTCACGCCGAGGTAGGACACAGCACTTAGCTTACAGTTGCATCTCTTAAAACCCGAATTGAGCAGCTTCTCTTCTGTTCAGTGTAACTTTCAGCTCGTAACTCCAAATGACCTGAAACCAGTTCCATGAGAAAGATAACTCATTCAGCTCGATCTTTGGTGAAGAAACTATCGGCGCTTGGGAAGTGGAAGGCTTCCTGGAGGGCTCATCTTTGCAATGCATTTACACGATCAGAGAAAGGCGTCTAGACATGTGTCCATTCCGGAGACGTTAACTTCTTGCTCATACATCCGAATTGGATGATCTTGGACGTTCTGGAGGACTCAAACATCTCTGATTCTTATGAAGACCCTGGAAACTGAATCTGCCTGGAAGTGCGCCGTCCTTCGCATTCTTCGGAGCTCATCGGGTCGGTCCAAGACGGCAGCGAGACAGGGGTTTCTTCCGACGAGCTCAACTTTCTGCTCACGCGTCCGAATTCCATTATTCCACTTGATATGGAACCATGATCCAATCGTCTCCAACTTTGATGAAGCCCCCGACAACTGAATCGGACCGGAAGGTTCCCCGGACAGGCGATCATTCAGGAGTATCGGATTGCTCCGGAATGGATGCGAGAGAGGTCTGTCTTCCGATTACCATATCTTTCAGATCCGTGGTCCAAATGCTTTGATTTCAACTGTTCCGAACTCTTGACTCAGTTATCTCCAACTTTTATGAAGACTCCGACAGCTGAATCGGCCGGCAAGATCTTCCGGTGACGCGATTTCGGAAATGTATCTGCACCCGGGATTTTTGGCCGAGAGACTTGACCGCGGTACGTGTTTTTGGCCGAGAAAGCTACCCGCGGGAAGGATTTTGGCCGAGGATCTTCGACTTTCAGTACAGCATTTTGCCGAGAAACCCAAAATTGCTCCTTTTTACCATTTTTGATCATTTCAACTCCATTTCTTCATCTGAATCACATCCTCCACTGCAAATTGGCTCCAAAAGCACCTGTTTAACACTCCAAAACATGCAAAACTCTCTTGGACCTAATGTAATCTCCTAAGTCCTAAAACAATGCTTAAAAACCTAAAATGCATGAGATAAGACATGATTTGGACTGAAATATGTACACCTAATGATGCAATTTATGAATATATCACTCGCCTTTTTCTTTTATTTTCAAGCCTTGGTTTTCACATATTCACACAGCTATTTTCTTTTATAGCGTATAGCCTCTTTCATTTTCATTTCAGAACACTTGAGCCCTTGGCTTCTTTTCATTTCAGAGCTTATCTTTTCACATCCAAGACTTAATTCATTTTTATTCATTCCCCTAGCTATTTCCACTCTCACTTTTCCACTCAGCTCACCTTTTTCCACTCACCAACAAGTCTTTTCCCCCACACTTATTTCTCACCAATACTCTTGGTTCCTTGATGTTGGAACGTATCACTCAATGAGCCATGCCCTTGTCGCTCTAAACCTAACACTTTCTGCCAAGTTCAGTCCAAGGTGGCCTTACAATTCACACACAAACATTGGCTCGAAAGGAAGATGGGTTCAAGGTGAGGGAACTGATCCATGATGCGGATTCAGCTACTTGAGCTAAGGAAGGAGGGTGGTAAAAACAACGATTCTAGCTCAAGTATGTATATCGGTATCCACAAGCCTATTCAAGCAATGCATCAAAAGACATTTACATTTCTAGTTCAAGGTTATCACTTAGCTAGAGTTGAGTGTAATTCAAACTTGTTTCTCAGATTCAAATCGTTTCAAGCTTTACAAGCACAGAATGAGTTTCACAAGCATATTTAGTTCAAGTTCTCAAGTGATTTACTCTCTAGGAAAAAATCTATCATTGCTCCTTGCACTGATGCAGTCCTACATGATGCAACTAGACTCGATCTTAAAATGCGAGATGCAACTAGAATGATGTAATTTAGTTCAAGTTCTCAAGTGATTTACTCTCTAGGAAAAAATCTATCATTGCTCCTTGCACTGATGCAGTCCTACATGATGCAACTAGACTCGATCTTAAAATGCGAGATGCAACTAGAATGATGTAATTTATCACATGAATTAAGCTAAATGAGACTCAAGAATGCAAAAGTAAAATAAGAACAAAGAAAACAAGATCAGAAAACACAAAGCTCCTCCCCCACACTTAGATAACACAGTCCCTTGTGTTATAAAAGCGTGTGAGAGAAGTTAAAAGACAAACTGAACGAATGCAAGATGATATATACAAGATGCATATGTAGTTTCTTATCTTTCTTCTGCCCCAAGACAGCTCCCACGGCATAGTCAGATGCATCAGTCATCACTTCGAATGGTAAAGACCAATCAGGGGCTTGTACAATCGGTGCACTGATCAAAGCTTCCTTGATTCTCTTGAATGCTTCCTCACATTCTTCATCAAAGTTGAAATCCACTTCTTTGCACAATAACCTGGTCAAGGGCCTGGCTATCTTGGAGAAATCCTTGATGAACCGTCTATAGAACCCAGCGTGGCCAAGGAAGCTTCTTATTCCTTTCACAGAATTCGGGGCTTGTAAGTTCACCATCACCTCGATCTTCGCCTTATCCACCGCGATGCCTTTCTCTGATACCTTGTGTCCCAAGACAATGCCTTCTTGGACCATGAAATGACACTTCTCCCAGTTCAAGACAAGCCTATGCTCCTCACACCTCTTGAGAACCTGAGAAAGATTAGCAAGACATTCGGAGAAAGAGGAGCCGTATACGGAGAAGTCATCCATAAACACCTCAACTTTCTCTTCAATTAGATCAGAGAAAATGTGCATCATACATCTTTGAAAAGTGGCCGGTGCATTACACAAACCGAATGGCATTCTTCTATAAGCATAAGTGCCATAAGGGCAGGTGAATGTCGTTTTCTCTTGATCTCGGGAGTCTATAGGTATTTGAAAGAACCCCGAGTATCCATCGAGAAAACAAAAAAAGGATGATTAGCTAACCGTTCAAGCATTTGATCAATGAATGGTAAAGGAAAATGATATTTTCTTGATGCAGAATTCAATTTCCTATAGTCAATGCACATGCGATGGCCGGTTATAGTTCTTTGGGCTATGAGTTCATCCTTATCGTTTTTCACCACCGTGATCCCACCTTTCTTGGGCACAACGTGTACAGGAGATACCCACCAAGAGTCAGAGATTGGATATATGATCCCTGCCTCAAGGAGCTTTAGTATCTCCTTCTTAACCACCTCTTTGAGGTTCGGGTTAAGGCGACGTTGGTGCTCAATAGAGGACATGGCTTGGTCCTCCAGGTGGATCCTGTGGGTGCATATATCAGGAGAGATTCCTCTAATGTCAGCCAAGGAATACCCTATGGCTCTCCTGAATTTCCTTATTTCATTAAGCAATGCACGTTCTTCATGTTCAAGCAAGCTATGATAGGGTCTAATGGTTCCTCGTCCATCTCAAGAACTATGAAGTCCGTGGGGATTTCTATCTCACCGATTCTCAAAGGTAAATCCTCAAGCAACCCCACCGGTAGTCTAACCGATCTATCAGCTAATACAAGAGAGATCTTGGCCGGCTTGTAGCTTTTGTATCCCAATCTCTTGGCCACCGTGTAAGGCATTAAGCTCACAGAAGCTCCAAGGTCACATAAACAGTTTGAGAACTTCAGGTGACCTAAAGCACATGGCAAAGTAAAGCTGCCTGGATAGGATAGCTTCCTTGGTACAGATCTCCTTTGTATAATTGCGCTGCACTCATGACTCAGTATCACCATACCCTGGAGCTCCTTTGTCTTGTTGAGGATCGCGTCCTTTAGAAACTTCCCAAGCTGGGGTATAGCTAAGAAAGCATCTATAATGGGTAAGGTGAGTTGCGTGTTCTCCAAGTGTTTCTCAAAGACCGCCTTGGCTTTGTCTAGGATTTTCTTTTTGAAACGCCCTGGGAACGGTATCTTGGGTTGATAAGGTGGTGGTGGAACATAGGGCTTTTCAAGCTCGGTTATCTTTTCCACCTCTTTTCCTTTGTCCTTGATCGGTTCCTTCTCAAAGACCTCTTCCTTATGCGCATCATCTGAGGCTGCCTCCCCCTCTAATTGCTCATTGGCCTCAATGAGCTTTGTCTTAGGCGTTGGAGTTTGTAATTCCTTACCACTCCTCAATGTGATGGCGTTCACATACTCTTTAGGGTTTGGCTCCGGTTTACCTGGTAAAGCCGGGCCTCTTGATGATGTAGATGCCTGATTTTGCTTAAGCTCCCTGATATCTTGCTGCATTGTCGCGTGCTGGCTCTCAACCCTTTGCTGGCCCTGTAACAGTTGCTGTAATATCCCACAGACGTCGTTCCCCATCTGATTCTGACCCGGTCCCTGAATCTGTTGCTGATTACCCATCGGCTGCGGATTGAACCCTGGTGGAAACTTGTGTTGCTGCGGTTGGTTGTTGAAGTTGTTACCCTGAGCCGCTTGATTCTGCTGAGTGTAGCCGTGCTGTTGCCCACTGAACTGTTGCTTGGGCTGGAAGGTATTCTGAAAAGGAGCTTTTTGAGCATAGCTTTGTTGTTGTTGTTGAGCAGGGTACACTTGGTCTTGGGGATTAGCTACATTCGGGTTTCTGTAGGAGAGGTTTGGCTTACTGTTGTAGTTGTTAAACCGCTGATACCTCTGCTGATTCCCTATGTAATTCAGCTCCTCTTGTGTTAGACAATCTTCATTAACATTGTCAAAGCTTGGCCCTTGCTCATCAAACTCGCCTACAAAGTGTATTGGCTTTTGAGTCGCCATCAAAACCTTGTCAAGCTTGTTCTGAAGCTCTCTTATATCCTTTTTCATACGCTGTTCATCACTAGATCCTTCTGTATGGTTTGCTCTATCAAAGTCCTCTCCATATGTGTCATTAGACATGGCTAGGTTCTCGACTAGTTCCATTGCCGCATTGATCTCTTTCCCAAGAAAATTCCCATTTGAAGCTGTATCGAGTTGGTTTCTGATCTTGGGGAGTGCACCTCGGTATAAAGTATTCAAGAGGGATGCCTCTGAAAAGCCGTGGTGTGGGCATTGGTTAGTATAGCTCCTGAACCGTTCCCAAGCTTAGCTAAAGCTCTCGTTGGTTTGCTGTGTGAAACTTGAGATCTGATTCCTGAGTTTAGCCGTGCGTGATGTGGAAAAGAACTTTGATAAGAACGCCAGTTTACACTGCTCCCAGGTTTGTATAGAACCCCTCGGTATATTCTTTTCACACTGGTGTGCTTTATCCCCGAGGCTGAAAGGGAACAAGCGTAGCTTGAAGCTATCTTCGGAGACGCCATTTATCTTGGTTAAGTCGCAAACCCGATCAAATTGATCTAGATGCTCGAGAGGGTCTTCTCCAGCCAGGCCGTGGAACTTTGAGTTTTGCACCATATTGAGCAGGGAAGCTTTAACTTCAAAGTTGTTGTTTTGGACTGGTGGAGCTTGAATCCCAGCTCGGTATTGGTGCGCATTAGCTCGGTCATTCTCTCCAACACAGATTGGAGGATGTTGTCTTTGAACTTGTGGCGGTGGCGGATGAACATGATGGGCTTGTTGCTCATTTCTATTCGCTTGGTGTTGGTTTTGCTGAGCAAGCCGTTCGTTTCTTTGAGCCTGTTGCTGATTAACCGAGGCTTGTTGTTCATTTCTTCCTGCCTGCGCCTGATTAGCCTGAGCCTGGTGCTCGGCTGCCTGAGCCTGTTGCTCCATTCGCTGTTGTTCTGCCATTCCAAGTCTGTCAAAGTGCCGTTCTCTCTCGCGAGCTCGCCTTTCTAATCTGTCGATGTTATCGTCGTATGGGAAATGCGATCCTGTGCTCCGAGACCTGGTATTCATGCACCTGAAAACAAAACAAGAACTTGGAAAGAAGTTAGTAAAACAAAGGAAAGAAAAGCTTGAACTTAAGAACAAACAACAGACTAATGCTCCTACAAGTTGGCAACGGCGCCAATTGATAACTAAGAGTTTTTAGGCTCTTAGAAGGGTTATCAATCCCCTTGTCAGAGTAGTATAAGGGGTGTCAAACCAAGCTTGTAAACGAGACACTAGTCTATGTCATTTGTTCATTTAAGTCAAGACAAGAAGGTAAAAGTTTGGTGACGATGATTAACGGGCAAATAAGCAATAAAGTTAAATAAAAGCAGAGAATTAAACTAAGCAAGATGCAAACAGAAAACAGGTGATTCAGATGATGATAATGAATGATAAAGGCAGAAGCTTTAGACAGGATATTTGACTCGGGTGTTTCCAAGTTAGACTAAGGGGCTAATGAATCATGTTATCAAGCGATTTCATTTAACTTTGAACTCAAGGCATGTTAATCTTCTCATGAAAGTATTAAACATTTCAACTGATCCTCTTTCATACCAAAATGTCTTTTGAGAAGCACAAATCAGTCAGCAATAAGATTCAGTTCAAAAACGTCATTTAAGAGAACAAACTATCACTCTCGCGATGAAAGACTCTTAAACCCTTAACCGAGTGGTTCAGACATTTCTACAAACATTTTTGATGCGAGATATGTCTCAGATCTGAACCTCAAGTGATGTGCTTGGATCCAGCCTAGAGATCTCGTCGGTTAAGGAATGAAACATGCAAGACTAGATACCTAAACCCATTAATCCACCTTGAAAGCACGTAATCTACCTATCTAAAGCCGCTTAAACGACTACTCACTAATCATAACAAGCTCACTCAGTCCTTTGCAAGACGTGTAACTAGTCATGATAAGAAGTTTGATGCTGGATGATAAAAGAAATAAAGAAAGAACAAGATTCTGATGCAAAAACGAGATATCGGATTAGATTAATCAAGTTTCACAAAAGAGCAATTCTTAAAGCTAAAAACAGATAAGAGATAAGATAACTAGATTTTTAGTCTCAAAATGTATTTATAGCAAAGGGAAAGTGTCGCGGGTCAGCCCAGAACAAACCGGGTACTGAACCGCGGGTTGATGGGTGAGTGCCACGGTGTGTCGGAAAGTGAAGCCGAGGTCTTCATGCCGAGGTGTGCACGTGAGTCAGGATCCAGATGAAGATCTCGTGAAGAACACGTCAAGAACATGCATGAACCCTAGTCTTTGATCCATCCTCACGTGTGTGTTCTTGAGCTATTCTGTTCTTGATTCTGGGTTCGTGACAAGGGACCTCGGGATAAAATGTCGAGGGGTCACGATGTCGAGGTGCTTGGGAGAACACAGTCCAGCATGCACGCCGAGGTCATTACACCGAGGTGTACTTTCATCACTTAGTCGTTTCCAGCTTCAGTTCTTACGTATGCATGCCTCGATCTAATCATGCCAAGGCTTTGGGACGAGGTCTGGTCCAAAATACTTCCAAGATATGAGCCTCGACTTGAGTGATGCCAAGGTAAAGATACCGAGGCTTGTGAAAACACTTAGCGCGTATCGCAACTCATTTAGGCTTGTATCGACCATGTCACCTTCCGGAAGCGATAACTTTCAGCACACGACTCCAATTGCTCTGGGACCAGTTCCATAGTCAAGATGACTCAATAAGCTCGAACTTTGGTGAAGAAACCATCGGAGCTTGGGGAGTGGAAGGCTTCCTGGATTTCACATCTTTGCGCCGCATTGGAATCACCGGAAAATAGACCATTGGACCGATGTGAACTCCGGAGACCCTATCTTCCAAACCTTTGCTCCGAATTGAGCGATTCTAAATGCTCTGAGAAGATCTTCCATGGATCTCGAACTTTGATGAATATCGGGTAAGCTGGTTCGGACAGGAGGGGCTCTGTCCGCCATGATCTTTGAAGTTCGCCGTTCAGTTCTCGGGTACGCGCAATGCTGGTGAATGCTCCGGAAGCCATATCTTTCTATCCACTGGTCCGAATTGGATGATTCCAATTGTTCTGGAATCTCTGCCTGATTATCTCCAACTTTGGTGAAGACCCCGCCAACTGATTCGGACCGGAAGGTTCCCCGGATTGCTGATTTCTGAATTGTGCGGGCAAGGACAAATTTTGGTCGTAAAAACCTTCTCGCGGTAAGGAAAATGGCCGAGGGCTGTGTACCGCGGTAAGCTTTTTGGTCGTAAAAATTCTTGCCTCGGTCAAAAACTTGTCCCGTGGTATTTTTGCACTCGATACTCGATTATGGCCGATCGGTAAGGTTTTTGGCCGGTAATGAGCATCCGGTAAACATTTTGGTCGAGGTTTCCGACCAGCCCGTACGAGATTCGGCCGAGAAATTCCTCCAAGCGGTTTTCACCATTTTTGACCCTTTTCTTCACCGTTTTCTTTCCTGTTCCTCTTCTTAGGCTCCAAACTGTCTCCAAAGCTCCTGATAAAGACTTCTAAACATGCAAAACTCTTTGGGACCTAATGCAAGCCCTAAATCCTATTTTGACGACTAAAGACTCAATTTACATGAGAAAACACATGATGAGGACTCTATAATGCAACCTAAATGATGTAAAATATAGACATATCAACAACAACTTCCGGAATGCGAATTACAACAATCTCTCTTACCGCAATCCAAATGTGGAGAATCCTCAAGATCAGTACTATCCACCTCAGCAAAAACAATTCCAAAACAAGTTTCAAGGCGGAAACTTTGGAGGAATAGTACCATATCAACCGCGACAGCCATATAACTACCAAGGTACGAATTTTAATAATCAATTTGTACAACAGCAGGGAGTCACGACGAACCAGCTAGCTTCACAAATCGGTAGACTTGAAAAGTCAATCCAACAACTCGTTATGACAAACGAAAAGGCATCTAAAGACGTGAACGTGAAAGTGGACTGCATGTACAATGATCTGAATGGTAAGTTTGAATCCTTATCTTCGCACGTAAAAAAGTTAGATGTGCAAGTCGCCCAGACAGCCGACTCTATGAAGAGGCAAAGTGGAGTTCTACCAGGAAGAGTTGAAGATAACCCTAAGAAGTTTTGCAACGCCATAACCACATTGCCCGAAGAAGAGTCCGGAACCGATGGAAAGAAAGAAGAAACCCCAATCTTTGTAACTCTATACAAGGATATCGATCCCAAGCAGCCACCGTTTAAGGTACCCGAATGATCACCGTTTCAAAGGCTTACCAAAGCCGATGATCCGGGACGTTTTGTTTTCCAGTGTTTCATTTCAGGAATCAAGTTTACAGACTGCTTGTGCGATTCCGGAGCCAATGTCAACATCATGTCTAAGACATTTGCCGAAAAATTGGGCATAAAAACCTTAAGGACATCGACGGTTAAGGTTATCTTTGGAGATTCATCTCAAAAAGATACTGAAGGGGCGATTCATCTCCCACATGATCTCCAAATTCTAGTGGGAGATAAGATTGTTCCAGCAGATTTCCAAGTCCTGGAGATGGATAAAGACAAGGAGAGGCCACTCATTTTTGGGAGGCCATTCCTAGCTACGGTAGGAGCAATAATCGATCACGCAAACCGGCGTGCTGTTTTCCTCAATGTGGACAGAAAAAGGTACTATCCTACTATCTTAGATGAATTTCCAAGCAAAGGAAACAGGCCAAAAGAGAAAGAAAAGGAGAAGCCGAAAGCTTTTGCAAAGATCAAGATCATCATTCCACCGGATGCAACAGAAACTAGTGAGGACCAAATCCAGGAGCTGATCGAAAACACAAAAAGGGTTTTGAACAACATTAAGGTCCGAAAGAAGATTAAAGGTAAGAAGACTTCTCTTCAAGGGGAAGAAGTAAAACCTCCACCAACCGGAAGTGATAAAGGCACATCAAGTGGAGTGCCATTCAAATCAGCCTGATTCCTCATTTACGTCATTCAAACAAGTGGACTTAAAACAAAAGCGCTTAATGGGAGACAACCCATTTAGGTACTCTTTCTTTTAGTTTTCTTTTCCATTTTAGAATTTATGATTTCTTTTTGTTTTTAAGTTTTAGGTATTTTATAAAACAAAAACACAAAAAAATCAGAAAATTAGAAAAACCAAAGAGAAAAAGGTAGGTCTTCAGCTGCTCGGCCCGGCAAAGACGAGAAGATTGGACAATAGGCCGCAGGAGGAAGACCCGCGGTCGCAACTGACAGGACCGCGGCAAACGGTGCGTCGACCGCGGCACCGTGAATGCGACCCGCGGCCGAGCCTTCATCCACCACGGTCGCGTGTCGCCTGACCGCGGCCGTTGGTCGTTGAGGTTGTGTCGCGGATTTGTGACGTTTTTTGGTGATTCCCGGTGTTTCCCGAAATGTTCCCGGTAAAACCCGAAAAGATCCTCCGTAAGTTTTAAACTTTCCTAATGTGTAAACCAGAAAAGGTAAGTTCCCGTAAACTTAAAAATTTCCAGAAATTTTCCGTTTTTGTTTCAAAAACGCTTTTTAAAGAAAAGAAACAAAATTTTTGGATCAAAACTCCTTCTTCTCTTCTTCTCCAAAAGACTTAGAGATTTAGGAGAAAGAACACATTTTTCAATTCTTAAGCTTTTTAAGAGATTTTTGGCTCAAACCTCACTCTTTTTCGAAGCTGATTTCAATTCTGCCATCAATTCTCTCTTTCCAGCAAGGTATGAACCTCAAACTCACCATTCTTACTCGATTTTGAACTTAGGGTTTTCTATAAAAACCCAAAATCTTGGTCTATTGATGGTGGAAATAGTTTAAAAATGATAGATTATCCATTTAGGTTATCTAAAAATCGATTTTAGCACCTAGCTTAAGAGGAATTGAGGTTTTTGAAATTTGGATTCTTCATGCTTCATAAAAATCGAATTTGGAACAGCAAAATTGATGAATTTGATTTAGTCTTGTGTGATTAGTGATTAGTATTGGGTAACCTTTAGAATTCACATGGAAATTGCTCATAAAAACCGATTTTTAGAAGATTTCTATGTTGAGGACATCAAAAATCCGAATTTAGTCATGAACTACTTGATTTCTCTGATTTAATATCAATTTTGTTTGCTACTAGTTTTA
This sequence comes from Eutrema salsugineum, assembly GCF_000478725.1. Lineage (NCBI taxonomy): Eukaryota > Viridiplantae > Streptophyta > Magnoliopsida > Brassicales > Brassicaceae > Eutrema > Eutrema salsugineum. The sequence goes on from NW_006256877.1 coordinate 7,624,056, forward strand.
ATTAATCTCTTTATACTAGCATTAGTATAACAGATCTTAATGTGTTAAAATTGGCATCCCAAATTCACTCTTTTTCCAAGAATTATTTCATTTTACAGAAAATGGATGAAACTAGATCCCGAAGGAGCCGTCGAACTGGTGGCAGCTCCGATGACATTCCCGACGATGCTACTCTAGGAGAGTACATGCTGAACCAAGCCAGACCGAGAAGAAGAAGCTATGTGATGAGATTGCTCCAGCACTCGAGGGAAACACGAGTACCTCCCGAACCACAACAGATTCGATACATTGGGAGGGAGACAAACCCGAGAGTGGACTATGCAAGGCGTTTCAAGAAGCTGAACCTCAAACCCACACCTTGCATTGATTATCATACACTCGAGATGCTTGGAATCAGAGAGGATATGATCTGGTACATCGATGCACTTAAGCTAAGACCCTACTTGGAGCTGAACCTTCCGACTTATCCTGAGCTAGTCCGTGAGCTTCTAGCGACCGTTACACTCCAACACACGAGAAGGAGGAACCCCAGAGCATCAGATGGCATCTTGTCATTCTCTATCCGCGGACAGCCTTATTCTCTCACCATTTCCGAGGTGTGTGAAGCTCTTAAGCTTCCATACACTGATGGCATTTATCTTGAAGATGAACCTGATCTTAACCTGTGGAGAGAGATGGGTCATGGAGCCTATGATAGTGGGAGATCTAAGTCAGCCCTCCTTAGCCACCCAGCAGTGAGAGTTGAGCACAAACTCTTAGCACACACGATTTTCTCTAGAGCCAACATGGGAGGTGTTTTGAAGACTGAGCTCATTACACTTCAGATTCCGTTTATGGATGATCCACGACTTGCTTGCTTTGCCTGGATCATAGCGCAGAATATGGTAAAGGTGAAGCATGATCTACATGGTTGCGGCGACGCTACTCCAGCCTTCGGGAGTGCTATTACAGCGATACTACAGGCTGTTGGATTTGATTTCTCATCTGATGATCCACTTCCCGATGTCTGGTATGATCTACTTTATCTCTCTCGCGATCACACTATCTCTCGTGCTGCTTTCGATCCAGACAGGTTTGGTTACAACTATTGCATTGGCACTGAGGAGCACCGAGTCCGTTTACCTTCAGCATCTATCCCGAGTTTGAGTACCGGAGGACGCCCTCGATGGACTCCGGATTCCGATGATTTTCTGCCATCCGTACCTCGCCTACCATTCACCATTGGCCAGTACATAGTGGCCAAGGCGAGGCGTGATGCAGCTGCGGCCCGTGCTCATTTTCAACCATCCATTCCGACCAGCCACACCTCATCATCTACATCATCTCACACTCATTCCGACCTGGAGCGCAGAGTTGAGAGACAGGGACGACGCTTTGAGCGCGTTGTCACCTTCCTACAGGAGCAGCACCAGTTCGCAGACGACACTTCGGAGGATGAGTGATTGATCAGCACTTCACTACCATCACGGTTCTATCATCATTTTCTTTTCTTTTATCTTATTTTATTTCGTTTTTATTCACCATCTTCTCACCAACTTTTTCACACTGGGGACAGTGTGATTTAAGTCTGGGGGAGGATGTCTATCCGCACTAATCATTTTCCTGCTTTGCTTTTAATTTTCAAGTACCTTTTAAATTTAAGTATGTAACCTATTCGACATTAAGTATTTTTCAGGAATGTTTGACGCAAAACTATGATGATTTAGGCCTGCAGACTTCTACACTATGCATGATAGCTCATTTGTGGTTAGCACTAGACTAGGCGGTAGCTAGAGTACTTGCACTACGAACTCCCACCAGAAGACTTCTATTCATGGAGATTATTTCTGACAGGATATACTAGCTCATTTTATTTGAACTTAATATTGATATCTAATTTTCTCATCATTGATTTTAGGCAGGCATCGACATACACATCTAGGACGTCTTTTACCATCACTTTTACCACTCTTTGTCGTCCTAGATGACCAGTTTATCTTTATCTGGTACCATACCCTAAACCCAAAACCCTTGTTTTCAATCCTCATGCATTCTCTCTTTAGTTTATATCAGCAGATATGTGCAAAAACGTCGGAGAGAAGAGGAGCGACGCAGTTTTCAGTCACTCACAAAGGAGACTGAATGGAATTGGGAAGGAGGAGTATCAGAAACATAACAAAGCTTTACAAGACAGATATTAACTGGTAAATTCGTGCTCTCTAAGACTCTATATCTAAAGGTGTTCCCTTTCTCTAAAAAAAAAAAAAAAAAAAAAAAAAAAAAAGGGAAAGGGAAACAAAAACCCTAATGAGTCTTAGATTGTCAAAATTTGTGGAGCAATGAGCAACCACTATTCGTTTAAGGAGCTATTGTTTTGAAAGATTTACAAAAATCTAAGTCTGGGGGAGTTTGGAGAGACCCTGAGGAAGAAGACCATGAATCTGTGTCAAGAAAAAGTGACTGAAAACTGTGGATACCAACAGCTTCACTGATATGATCGTGACCAGCTCAGAGGAGGAGGAACCAGAAGTAGCTGGCAGGTTTACTCGTTCCAGAGCTAGAGAGATGGCTAAGGAGGCTCACGCACTCATTGCCACAGAGGACAGCGATCACCAGGAGGCTGGAGCTCACATCTTCAACATATCTATCTTGAAGACTGAAGAACCCAATAACAATGACTAGGTAACTTAGGTGATGATTCTGTACTCTTTTCCTTGGTGAAGATTTTGGAAGGCAAGTAGGTTCTTCTCCAAGGTTTTTAACGAGGCAGAAATCATTGCTACGTCGAGTTACTTAGAAGTTGTTACTAATGGGTAATAATGTGCAAAGTCACAATCACTTGTGCACTTAGTATTTTGGCGCACCATTTAGGAATTTAGGGACGCCTCGCTGTTTTATTTTTAAATTAAACTTCTTGTTGTTTTATTTCAAACTCCATGTAGTTTTGTTATTAGGGCTGCGATTTTCTCTCTTAGTCTATAAAAAAGAGAAAATCGCCTAAGTGTTAGGGAGTGAAGAATTTTGATCAAACTTTTAACGTGTTCTTCTCTCCTTGATTTCTGAGAACTAAAAACTCTGAAATTCGAATCTCTTAAAAACTAATCTGTTTACAAGAGATTCTTCTATCTCTCCATTCCATCGATATCATCTCATCATCACCAACAATCGATCATCTTCTCATCCATCACCATACCATCGATCTCACGCTCACACCACCATCGCACATCCACGATCCGATCCACAAGCCACCACCGCTTCTCGTCTCATCCATCCACCATCGCGAGTCATCCACTCGATCACCAAGCCACCATTACGAGTCCATCGCATCTTCAGTAGCCTTTTCTTTGGAGTTGATCACCTAGGATCGTATCACGTGGTATCAGAGCCAACTCTGAACCAAAGGCTGAGCGAAACTCTAACCCTAATCTCTGTGCTTTGAATTTTCGTCTCTGTGATATTAGGGTTAGCGAGTTCTGTGACTGTGTGCATCGATTTGATTCCTTTTGTTTCATATCATCGCATCGTTCCCTCTTGTTTTGTGTTTAGGATCGATCGCTGTTAGGATTCCTGTTAGATCGTGTTCGTCTCAAGTTTATTTCGAGTCTGATTGTTTTTTGAGTCTGCTCATTCATTGATTTCGTTCGGATCGATAAGAGTCTGCGTGTAGTCGTGTTCTTAGGGTTTGTTAAGAGTCTGCGCGACTTCGTTAGGTTTGTTAGGGTTTCGTGATCTCGTAACTCGTTTGTTAATGTGTTAGGGATTCGTTAGTCTTCGATTTTTGTTGTTAGGCCTCGTTTTTCATCGTTTTTTTCGTGTAGGCTTGTTAGGAAATCTTTTTTTGTGATTTCTGTTAAGTTTAGTAAAAAAAAAAAAAGAAAAAAAAAAATTTCGTTAAATTTCATTAGTTTCGTTAAGTTTGTGTTTTAGATTTCGTGGGGATCGTTTAATTTTTTTTTTTTTATGATGAGTTTAGTTTTGCTGTTTTTGTGATTCCTTCTAGAACAAGTTACTGCAAGTTTTTTTTAAATTTTTTCAGGTACCATGGAGCTTTCGGCTGAGGCAATGGAAGCTCTGAACCGAGCAATGTCTCAACAAATCAAAGAAGCGAATCAAGCCATAGCAACTTAGCTCACCCAACAAATCGAACAACTCAACGACAATTTCGACACCAAGATGAGTGATCTGCTCAAAGATCTCAGTGCAAGTGGAGAAGAGTCGTCTCAAACTCCAACTCCGTCAGAAGCAATGCGCTTAGCTAAGGGTAAAGGGCACATAGGATCTTCCTGGAAACTCCCACGCCACCCAACACCTTCCGAAGGCAGGACTAAAGCTAAGTCCAGCCGAAGCAAAATTGGGGGCAGAGTGACTACGTTTAATCCGAGGAGAAATCCTACTGGTGCAGATCGAGATGGCCCAAGGGTAGATCGTCATCACCGCAGAGAGGAATATATTGCTGGTCATCGAGTTACCCTGGAATCAGACCCAGAATACTACGAGGAGGACGAAGCTTCTGATCATAGCAGAGAAACTGTGAGATGAGATCGAGGCCGAGGACATGGTCGAGATTATGATCCTCTACGTCAGCAGCTGCGTCACATCAAAATCCAGTATCCTCCTTTCCATGGAACTAATGATCCCGAAGCTTATCTAGATTGGGAAAGGAAGATGGAGTCTAATTTTCTGGTCCAAGGAACCTACGAGCTCAACAAGGTGAAAATTGCAGTTTCAGAATTTCATGGGTATGCGCTTCTATGGTGGGAGCAGTTGGGAGTCACCAGAAATCGCCTGAGGGAACTTCCGATTACTACTTGGGATCAGATTGTTATACAGATGAGGAAGCGGTTCGTTCCGGCCCATCACCAGCGCGAAATGCTCAACAAGCTTAGGCGCCTCGTCCAAGGTACGAAGTCTGTTCGAGATTATTATCAGGAATTGGAAACTTTGCTCATTCGTGCAGATTTACGAGAAGGCGAAGAGATGGTAATGTCGAGATTTCTTGGAGGACTTAACCGAGAAATTCAAGACAAGGTGGAACTTCAGGATTTCACAGATATACAAGAGATGGTGCATAAGGCTGAATTGGTGGAATCTCAAGTCAAGAGGCGAAATTTCAAGTCCACATTTACGCCTAGTGTGCCGAAGCCTAAGGAGATCAGCAAGCCAGCTTACTCCAGAGACATCAAACCACCCTCCACTGGACTTAAAGAAGAAGCTAAAGCTGAGTTCAAACCAAGAAGTGGTACTTCTATCAGCAATGTGAGGTGTTTCAAATGTCAAGGAATGGGACATTACTCTCGAGATTGCCCAAACAAGAAGGTTTTCTTGTTACAAGAGGGAGGAGAGATAGTTCCTCAAGAGGATTCAGAGGCCGAATATGAAATAGAGGAAGAGGAAGAAGCTGCTGCCGTGGGCGAGATGCTGGTTGCCAGAAGGACTTTGAGTGTTCAGAGTCAACCTGAAGAGACTTGTCAGCGAGAGAACCTGTTTCATACGAGATGCTTCATTCAAGGAAAAGTTTGCAGCCTGATCATAGATGGAGGAGGTTGTATTAATGCTGCAAGCGAAGAGATGGTTAAGAAGCTCCAGCTCAAGACTATTCCTCATCCAAGACCGTATAAGCTTCAGTGGTTGAATGACAGTGGAGCCTTGACCGTATCTCAGCAAGTGATGGTCTCTCTATCGATTGGGAAGTATGAAGATGAGATTCTATGTGACGTCATTCCCATGGGTTCGAGTCATGTGTTGCTAGGCAGACCGTGGCAATCAGATCGTAGGGTGATACACGAAGGTTACACCAACAAGCACTCATTCGAGTTCAAAGGTCGCAAAATTACCCTCCTTCCTCTCACGCCTACCGAGATTTATCAAGATCAAATTCAAATGAAGCTCAAGGAGAAGGAGAAAGTCGCCAACAGCCTCTACATAAACCACAGTGAATTTTCTAAACTCTTTGATCCTGAAATGACTACTTTTATGTTTGTGTACAAGGAATCCCTTGTTAGTACTAACCCTTCACAGGACCTTCCTAGTGCTATGTTTGAGATTTTGCAGGAATACAAGGACGTTTTTCCAGTAGAAATTCCACCAGGGCTACCTCCAATTCGCGGGATAGAGCATCAGATTGACTTGGTACCAGGATCAGCCTTACCTAACAGGCCAGCATACCGAACCAATCCTGTAGAGACTAAGGAGCTGCAGAAGCAAGTGGAAGAGCTGATGAGCAAGGGACATATCCGAGAAAGCTTGAGTCCATGTGCGGTTCCAGTTCTGTTGGTGCCAAAGAAAGATGGTTCCTGGAGGATGTGTGTAGACTGCCGAGCTATCAACAACATCACTGTGAAGTATCGGCATCCGATTCCAAGACTAGATGATATGCTGGATGAGCTCTGTGGATCGACAATCTTCTCGAAGATAGATTTGAAGAGTGGGTATCATCAGATCAGAATGAAGGAAGGGGACGAATGGAAGACGGCGTTCAAGACAAAACAAGGACTCTACGAGTGGCTAGTTATGCCGTTTGGTCTCACCAATGCTCCCAGCACCTTCATGAGATTAATGAACCATGCCCTGAGACCGTTCATTGGCGTGTTCGTAGTGGTTTATTTCGACGATATCCTCATCTACAGTAAAGGTTTGGAAGAACATCTAGATCACATCAGATCGGTTCTTGATGTTCTTCGCTCTCAATCTCTCTTTGCTAATTTATCTAAATGTTCATTCTGCACTAACGAAATTGTTTTCTTAGGCTTTGTAGTAACTGCAAGAGGAGTTAAAGTAGATGAAGAGAAGATAAAAGCTATCAAGGAGTGGCCAACCCCCAAGAATATTGGAGAAGTCCGAAGTTTCCATGGCTTAGCAGGATTCTACCGGTGTTTTGTTCGTGATTTCAGCACCATAGCCGCGCCCTTAACCGAAGTAATCAAGAAAGACGTGGGGTTCAAGTGGGGAGAGGCGCAAGAACAGGCTTTTACAGCCCTTAAAGAGAAGCTTATCAATTCGCCCTTACTAGTTCTTCCTGATTTTACTAAGACTTTTGAGATTGAATGCGATGCTTCTGGTGTAGGTATTGGAGCAGTTCTTATGCAGGATAAGAAGCCCGTCGCTTACTTCAGCGAAAAGTTAGGAGGATCAACGCTGAATTATCCCACGTATGACAAGGAGTTATACGCATTGGTTCGAGCTCTCCAGACGTGGCAGCATTACCTATGGCCTAAGGAATTCGTCATTCATACCGATCACGAGTCTCTAAAGCACCTCAAGGGTCAGCAGAAGCTTAACAAAATACATGGGCGATGGATGGAGTTCATTGAGACCTTCCCCTACATTGTTAAGTACAAAAAAGGTAAAGATAATGTGGTCGCAGACGCATTATCCCGGAGGTACACTCTTATTTCGACTTTAACATCAAAGTTGATTGGATTTGAACACATTATAGATCTTTATGAATCTGATACTGACTTTTCTGAGAGCTATGCCAAATGTCATAAGTTTGCCTGTGAGAAATTTTATAGACAGGATGGATACTTGTTCTTCAGTAACCGATTGTGCATACCACGAGGATCTATTCGAGAGTTACTGGTACGAGAAGCTCATGGAGGTGGATTAGCTGGACATTTCGGTGTCACAAAGACACTTCTTGGACTACAAGAGCACTTCTACTGGCCGAACATGAAGAAAGACGTTGAGAAAATCTGTTCCAGATGTGTCGTATGTAAGATGGCTAAGAGTAAAGTTCAACCTCACGGTTTGTATACTCCTTTGCCTATTCCTTCTCAACCTTGGACTAATATCTCTATGGATTTTATAGTTGGCTTACCTCGCACCAGAAATGGTAGAGATTCTATTTTTGTAGTTGTTGACAGGTTTAGCAAGATGGCTCACTTCATCGCTAGCCACAAGACAGATGATGCTGTGAATGTAGCTAACTTGTTTTTCAGGGAAGTAGTACGACTGCATGGAATGCCACAGGTTATCGTTTCAGATCGAGACACGAAGTTCTTAGGACACTTTTGGCGAACGCTTTGGGCTAAGCTGGGAACAAAGCTCTCATTCTCAACTACGTGTCATCCTCAGACCGATGGACAGACCGAGGTGGTGAATAGAACGTTGTCCACACTTCTAAGGACTTTGGTGAAAAGTAACCTCAAGACATGGGAAGAGTGCCTGCCTCATGTCGAGTTTGCTTACAATCACGCTAAGCATTCTGCTACTCTCTTTTCTCCTTTTGAAATTGTATATGGGTTTAATCCACAATCACCTCTAGACTTGATCCCTTTGTCTTTAAGTGGAAAATGCAGTTTGAATGGCAAGGAGAAAGCTGAACAGGTCCGAAGAATACATGCTAAGGCTAAGGAGAACATCGAGAAGAAGACAAAGCAGTATGAGAAGCATGCCAACAAAGAACGAAAGGAGCTGATTTTCGAAGAAGGAGATCTGGTGTGGATCCATCTGAGGAAGGAGCGATTTCCAGCTGAACGAAAGAACAAGCTAATGCCCAGAGTGGATGGACCATTCGCAGTCATCAAAAGAATCAACAACAACGCCTATCAGATTGATCTTCAAGGTAAGTATGATGTTTCTGATGCTTTCAATGTTTCTGACTTGCTTCCTTATGTTGCAGATTCAGATTTGAGGACAAATCCTTTCCAAGAGGGAGAGGATGATATGATCGTGACCAGCTCAGAGGAGGAGGAACCAGAAGTAGCTGGCAGGTTCACTCGTTCCAGAGCTAGAGAGATGGCTAAGGAGGCTTACGCACTCATTGCCACAGAGGACAGCGATCACCAGGAGGCTGGAGCTCACATCTTCAACATCTCTATCTTGAAGACTGAAGAACCCAGTAACAATGACTAGGTAACTTAGGTGATGATTTTGTACTCTTTTCCTTGGTGAAGATTTTGGAAGGCAAGGAGGTTCTTCTCCAAGGTTTTTAACGAGGCAGAAATCATTGCTACGTCGAGTTACTTAGAAGTTGTTACTAATGGGTAATAATGTGCAAAGTCACAATGACTTGTGCACTTAGTATTTTGGCGCACCACTTAGGAATTTAGGGACGCCTCGCTGTTTTTATTTTTAAATTAAACTTCTTGTTGTTTTATTTCAAACTCCATGTAGTTTTGTTATTAGGGCTGCGATTTTCTCTCTTAGTCTATAAAAAAGAGAAAATCGCCTAAGTGTTAGGGAGTGAAGAATTTTGATCAAACTTTTAACGTGTTCTTCTCTCCTTGATTTCTGAGAACTAAAAACTCTGAAATTCGAATCTCTTAAAAACTAATCTGTTTACAAGAGATTCTTCTATCTCTCCATTCCATCGATAGCATCTCATCATCACCAACAATCGATCATCTTCTCATCCATCACCATACCATCGATCTCACGCTCACACCACCATCACACATCCACGATCCGATCCACAAGCCACCACCGCTTCTCGTCTCATCCATCCACCATCGCGAGTCATCCACTCGATCACCAAGCCACCATTACGAGTCCATCGCATCTTCAGTAGCCTTTTCTTCGGAGTTGATCACCTAGGATCGTATCATTCACTCTCTCTTGCGGTTTTGCATAATGTCTTGCACCCTCCAGATCTTCAGGTAACCCTTAAACACTTTAAGCCACACCCCCGAAATAATCCTTCCTTACACCTAGCCTAGATTGCCTTGCCTCGATTTTCTATGATGAGAACCACCGAAATTTTTAATGAATGTTAAGAGCTAGTTGACTGGAAGTTAGATCTTAGTGCATAGATTTCTGCATGATGGATTAACGGACTAGTTATGCCTGTATTGCTAGTGAGAATTTTCTAGGCTATTCCCAATTGATGCATACTGATTGATATTGGTCTAGAAGTTTGGGCTCTGAGATTTTGTTTAGTTCCTGCGTTTTCAAACCTCTCGCCGAGATTAGCCTTTGTTTTGTTTGAGGACAAACAAAAGACTACGTCTGGGGGAGTTGATAACACCGGATTTTGACCATTTTTATGGATCACTTTAATATCTTTTACAGGTGTTTTTACTCCATTTTCAAAGGTTTTCAAAGGATTTCTATGTTTCCGGGTTTTAAAAGACTTTTCAGGTAATTTGGGATAAAGAGGCACAAAATGGAACAAAAAGACTCTTTTGGATAAATGCAGATCGTCAGAACTCTCATGGAGAGACGAAGACCTTCTCACCGTCTGATCACCCTCAAAATTGGACAACTTATAGAAGAATTAACCAGCTTTCAAATGCACTTGGTTTGGAGACATTCCAACGGTTGGATCTCAAGATAATCCATTAGCCCCGAAGCCACGCAGAGTCGGCCAGCAGCTCACGGGACCGCGGCCAACAAGCTATTTGCCGCGGTCAGAAGCTTCCCGACCACGGGAAACAAACCAATTGCCGCGGTCACAGCACTCCCGACCGCGGTATTCAAGCTCCGACTTAAAGCCCACTTATCTGAATCCCAAAGTCATTCCCAGCCTCAATTCCGGAACCCTAGAGACCATGGAGCATTGGAGACTATAAATACATGTCATTTAGGTCGTTTTTAGAGAGAGCTTTACACACTTTACAGAAACACTTTTCCTTTAGCCGTTTTTATGAGATTTTTGTAGAAGATTGTTCAAGTCCGAGTTCTTCAATAGAGAAGCTTTCTTTATCTCTTTTCTTTACTGTTTTTCATTACTTTTATTAAAACCAATGATGATGTCGAACTCAGCCATGTCTGAGTAGATCCCGAGTTGGGCTTAGGGTTTCCAAAAGGGGCTCTCATAATCGATTAAGACATCTAGGTTTATAGATCTGGGATTTCGACCTGTTCTCTGTTTATTCTTGTTCTTATTGCATGTATGCTTGATTGATCACCTAGTATCTGATCTAGATAGTTAGTGTTGCGAAAGTTTTCATTAAGTACTAGCCCTAGAATGAAACAGGCGATTTTTCCGTAGGAGTGGAAACCTACCTGCGGCGAGATCGTGAGTATTGATGAGTCTTATGCAGCTCTTGCGTTCTCTCCCTTCCAGGGCCAGAGTGGAAACCTACTGGTCAGGGTTGCGAGAAATAGTTGGTTATGATCACGACAGTGACGTAGTCATACCGCCGTACTCTAGCTCTAGAACCCATATATTGTTATCCGTCAATTCCAATCTATCTACCCTAATGTTAAAACCGACTATGATCCCTTAGAGTTCCCAAAAGCTCAGCGTTTTTAGCCATAGTTTACAATTCCATCGATTTTTACTTGCTTTCTTAGACCTGCATTTCAATTTCCTTAGTTCGTTATTTACTTGCCTTATTTACTTTTCATGCGATATTTTACTTGCCTTATTTTTGTTTAGTTCGATATTTTACTTGTTCTATTGCCTTTCATTCGATTTCTTTACTTGCTTTTTAGGATAGATTTATTTACTTTCTTTTGTCTTAGTTTAATTTGCAAGAAAAACAACCAACCTTTAAAACCAATTTAGTCTAGACATAAAGGTAAAAACCGTAGAAGAATACCAGGCACACAATTCTCTGTGGATTCGATCCCTAAATACTACAACTGATTAGCTGTGCACTTGCGGCTTTCTTTTGTTTTGTTAAGGGTAAAACTTGTTCCCTCACGTAGTTGACACACTCAGCACCGCATCATTTGTCAAACTTGTAAATCCAGCATTTTCTTTGGGTGCTCTTCTTTCTAGAACGTATCCATCATCCTTTGTTGTTCCTCCAGGGTCAAATATTGGATCATCTACGCCTCCTATTGTCAGACAATGAGAGTTCCTTGTAGTAATCACCGGGTATGGGGTTTTCTTGTTGATCTTCAGGAAACTCATATGTTGATGCAGGTAGTTGATGAGTGTTCCAAGAGATGCTAGGAACGAAATACCAAGTATCAAGGGTTTTGTTGCATTGTTTCTCATCTCCATAGCATGGGAACCAGTAGAAACAAGACAACCTTTCCCTTGAAAAGGCAATTCTGGTTTGGAACCAAGTAGAGCTGCACCAGAAAAATCTCCATAGTGAATATAAATCTTAGAGGGATGAAAAATCGATATACCTGTATTCTCTGCAATGGTCTTTGGTATGAGATTCACATCAGGTCCAGATTCACAAAGAGAATCACGAAATTTCACTTCCTTGATTGAGAATGGGGCATCAAACTTCTCGGAATCCTTCGTCTTAGAAAGCGCCTCCAATGGTGGTTTTGATGTCACCATTAGTGTCTTATCTTCCACGTGGTCTGTCTCACATTCAAGGTGGTGAGGAGCTGAAGGAGAAAAAGGCTTTGGTTCATCAAGAGGAAGGGACTTATGATCTTGTTTGTTGTCTCCAAAACACTTGAATGAATCGGTAGAGACGAGATCGTCACTAGGGATGGAAAAAGGTTCTCTTTTTTCTTGATGGCTGGCTTTCATGACGTGATGATCCAAAGGAATTTCATTTGATGGCCTCTTTCTAACAAACTTGATGGAGGATTCGCCATCTACTTCACAAGATACCCAATACCCATCATCCATAGATTCATTGAGCTCCTGAAGCATATCATCAATCTCGGTTTGGGAGACAGACGACATATCTTCATCAAAGAGAGGATCATGGATATCTACGTGGGCATTGTAAGTTGTCAAGGTCTCCCAGCAGATTCCTTGTTCCTCTAAACCTTCGCGAATTGATTTGTAGTGGCTGCGAAGTCCTCTTTTGTGGTGGTTCGGAATTGAATTCTGATCCATTGAGGAGAAATCACGAATGTATTGTGCTTCTCGGCGTTGAGTGGTTCGAGGAGTGTTGTAAAAACCTCCCTCATTATAGTAATTTCGTTTCATAGGATCCATATCTTCTGAAATGGAAACAAAATAACCGAAAAATGGAAAATTGCAGAAAAGGGGGTTCTAGAGTCGATTTACCAACTTTTCTCGGGGTTTTGCGGAATAGGAAAGGCGTGCCTTCCCCGGCAACGGCGCCAAAAACTCGATGTGGTGTTTGTTGTGGGTGTCAAGTTAACCCTAATTGAAATCAATAGCCGCAAGTGCACAGCTGATTGATTGTAGTACTTAGGGATCGAATCCACAGGGAAGGAGGATTTTTCCTGCAAAAAGCCTTTGAAATAAGTATAAATTCCTTTACCATTCATTGATCAAATGCTTGAACGGTGATAGACAAGACTTTTTAGGGTCTCAGGGCTATCAATCCCCTTGTCAATGTAGCACAAAGAGGTTTATCAATCCAGATGTGGTGTTAGACACTAAGCTATATGATCAAGTTCTTAATTCAAGCAAACAAGAGTGGGTTTTGATTAATCTAGAGACAACTATAAACATAAACAGGATTAAAGACTAATGACAATGACAAATGATGTGAATATGATATGATTGAGGCATGAGATTCTAGACATGATAGTTGGTTAGGGTGCTTTGGTGCTAAACTAGAAATGCTAATGACAATGATGAGACATGATTCAAATGATTAAGAACTCAAATCTAGGTTAATCCTCTCATGAAGGTATTAACCCCTATACTAATCCATTTTCAAACCAAATTCCCATTTGTGAAACATGAGTCAATATGCATTAACAAACAGCTCTTAATGATCATTCAAGCAAATAACAATACATCATCATGCAGAAAAATGCTTAAACCTCTAATACAGCTCTTTCAGGAATTTCATCAAACACTTTTGATGCATGAAATTCCCAGAATCTAGATCTCAAGTGATTATCAAGGATCTAGCATAGAGAACAGCTGTTTAGAGAGATGAATCAATGAATCTAGCCCTAAGCACTCCTAATCTAACACTTTAGCACCCTAACCTACACATCTAGAACCTCATTAAGGTAACTACTCACTAATCATGATCAACACACTAGATCCTTTGCAAGATGTGTTGTTAATCATGATTAGAAGTTGATTTTGATGATAAGAAATGATGAACAAGAAGGAAAGAAACTGCAAATCGATTTTAAACTCTCTAAAACAAAGTGTATTCAGTAGGTTTTCACAAAAGGGGAAAGAAGACTAAAAGTAGATTAAGTCTCCTCTATAGATTAGGTCTAAAAACCTTACAAAGGAGGCTTGGGCGAACCGGGTCAACCCGGAACAAACCGGGTACTGACCCGGCCTTGATGGGCAAAGAAGGGTTTGCCACGGTCTGGTGTGTCCTTGGTGTGACCGTGGCATTCCTGACCGTGTCAAAGACTTCATTTGTGTTCTTGGTTCATTTTGATGCCACGGTCTGATCAAGCTTCATCTGGAACTCGTGGCAAGCTACCGTGTCAAACGCCGAAGATGTGTAAAGGTTGCCACGGTCAAGCCTCCAGACCGTGGCATTCAGACCGTGCCAAAACTCGCATGCGTGTGAAATCCTTCCCAGCCAAGTCTATGCTTGCCACGGCCAAGTCTCAGACCGTGGCATTGAAGTCGTGTCAAAAACCGAAGCTGTGTAGAAGTTGTCTCCAGCCACTTGTTCATTTGCCACGGTCAAGTCCCAGACCGTGGCATTCAGGTCGTGCCAACCGCCGAAGGTTGCAAGAAGTTGCCACGGTCAAGCCTCAGACCGTGGCATTTAGGCCGTGTCAATCGCCGAAGGATGCAAGAAATTCCTCTCAGCCAAGTGTGTGTTTGCCACGGTCGAGTGTAGACCGTGGCATGAAGATCGTGTCGTTGGCCGAGGGTGCACAAAAGTTGCCACGGCCAAGTGTGGACCGTGGCATTGAAATCGCGGCATGTTTAACTTAGTCATCCTGGGCTGTCTGGACCATCTCGCATTCCGGAGAGTGTAACTTCCTGGAGACCTGTCCGAATTGAGTAATTCCGGTTGCAGAAAACAGAGGACTGATTTATCTCCAACTTTGATGAAGGAAGTTGCAGTGCTTGGGAAGTGTAAGGTTTCCTGCAGGGCACATCTTTGAAGTGCATTTACACGACCCGAGAGAGGCGTCTAGACATGTGTCCATTCCGGAGACCGTATCTTTCTTCTCAAAGCTCCGAATTGACTGATCTCGGATGTTCTGGAAAGAAGACTCAAATGTCTCTGATTCTCATGAAGGCCCCGGAAACTGAATCGGCCTGGAAGTGCACCGTCCTTCGCATCCTTCAAAACTGATCTGCTCGGTCCGGAATACCTGCGAGACAGGGGTTCCTTCCGACGAGCTTATCTCTCTGCTCACGCGTCCGAATTCCACGATTCCACTTGCTATGATACTGTGCTCCAATGCTCCCCAACTTCTATGAAGGACCTGCCGTCTGAATCGGACCGGAAGGCTCCCCGGACAGGCGATTTCTGAGACTCGTTCAAACCCGGAGATTTTGGCCGATACACTTCGTTCGCGGTACATGGAAATGGCCGGTAAAGCTTCCCGCGGTACATGAAAATGGCCGGTAAAACCTTCCTGGCCAGCGAGAATGGCCAATAATCTCCCAAGACCCAATTTTTCCACTTTTTCAAGCTTTGCTCACCATTCCACCTCCTGGATTCATCTTTTCAGCTCCATATTCACCTGATAGACACTCAAAACATGCAAAGACTCATTGGGACCTAATGCATCTCCTAAGTTCTAAAACAAACCCTAAGGACCTAAAATGCATGAAATAAAACATGATTTGGAATGATTTATGCAACCTAAATGATGCAAATTATGAACATATCAGGGTTTGGTAGTGTGTTTAAAATGTAAAAACGAAATCTTAAAAGAAAATACGGGAATTAAATGACCTAATAACTAAACTTAATGAAAATGACTAAAAATGAGAAAAACGGATATTCTAATTGCTTAAATGAAAATCTACTAAAAAGGAAAGACAATATTGAACTAAAGCTTGAAAGAAAAACGGTGTAAATCAATGGGAAAGAAGGCGTTGGGCTTCAGGGAAGTTTTCTCAGGGGTACGAACGATTCAAAACATTGCTAGAGAGGAAATTTGATAAGATCTTAGCTTAAACTTTTTGAACTGGAGTCACAGACGTATGAATACGCCACTGTCGTGATCATAGACAACTATCTCTCTCAACCCTGACCAGTAGGTTTCCACTCTGGCCCTGGAAGAGAAGAGATACATTATGTTTAAGACTCGTTCTCATTCACAAATCGCCCATAGGTAGGTTTCCACTCCTATGTTTGTTTTGCTCTCCCAAACTAGATCTGATACGTGATGAACACTTTCGTGTCACCAAGCATCTAGATCAGATTGTAGTTCATGACGCTACTCTCATGCAGTTAAAACGAATTCAGAAGAAAAAGTTCTAAGATTCGGCTCAAAAGCTCATGGAATCCTCATCGAACATATAAATCCCCATCGAAAATCCCTTAATACCAACAATAAAACTACTCAGACATAATGAACGAAATCAAAAGCATCGTATTAATAAGTAGAATAGAAACCAAAATTGAAAAAGAAAGAACAAGGTTTCAAGAGAACAAATCTCTCTCTCCCTAAAACCTAAAGCAAAAACAATAAAAGTATGAAGTAATGATAGATGATATGAGATTCTCCTTCGTTTAGGGTTCCTAAGACATGTATTTATAGTGCTCAAGACCTCTCTGGACGTCACTTAGGGTTTCTCCAAATGAGGGAATCATTGTGGGCTTCAGAAATGGGCTTTTGGGCTCGGAGTTGGCTGGCCGCGGTCGGGACGAGTGTGACCGCGGGGAATGACTGGTTTGCCGCGGTCGGGATGCTTCTGACCGTGGGAAATGGCCTGTTGGCCGCGGGTGGAAGTGCTTGCCGGCTGGTTTACGGGACATCTTGCTCTTCGCGTTTCTTTTGATTGAACCGTTGGATTGTCAAGCTGTAAAGTGTGCTGGAAAGCTGATACTTCCATCTTTAAGGTCTCCAAATTTGAGCTGGATCAGACGGTGAGAAGGCCTTCAATCAGGGGTGAACTTCTGACGGTTTGACTCTGAGCTGAAATCTGGTTTTCTATCTATTTTGTTAAGCTTTTCCCTAAGTTACCTGAAAAGAGTCTTGGAACTACAAATACTAGAAAAACGTAATAAAAGTACTTAAAAGCAATTAAAAACATAGAAAAAATATTTCAAAACGATCCATAAAAGTGGTCAAAATACGGTGTTATCAATTACACCGGATAGTTATGCGGCTTAGCTTGATGTTCTCCCAGGTCGCACAGCAGGAAAAGAGGCCAATATGTCTAAGTACCAGAGCGTGCGAGATGGACGTGCGACTCGGATACAAAGAGACCAGGCTGCAGTAATATTCGCATCCTACACCGACCTGGTCATGCAGGACAGTCCAAGAACAGCCCAGGCCGCACACCAGAAAAGAACATGTGACGTCTAAGTGCTAAAAATGTGCGAGACAGGCCTGCGGGTCAGGTTAAGAAAGCACCAGGTCGCACAAACGCTCGCATTTCACACCGACCTGGGAATGCGAGTTGGTTCAAAGAGGGAGCCAGGCCGCACATTGAGAAGAAGCAAACATATTGTCTAAGGTTCAGAACGTGCGACCTGGTCATGTGAGTTGGATACAAAGAAGACCAGACCGCACGAAAGCTTGCAATAAACACCGACCTGGGACATGCGAGACAGCATCAGGTTTGATAGTAGGGTTTTTAAGCCTACTAAGGTCAATTAACCTCTTGTGTTGTAGCACTTGAGGGTCAATCCAAATGAAGATTATCTAGGCACTAAGACTATATGGAACTATCCTTAATCCAAGTCTAAAGAAATAGGTTGGTGATTAAGTGATCTAAAACATATAACAAACAAAGACAAGCAGTAATTAAGAACAAGCAACAAGATAAACAAAACAAACACTCAAATTCAAATAATGATAAAGCTAAACCTCTAGATGTGATCATTGATCAGGGTGCTTTAAATGTGAATTCATGATGCTAAGCAAACAATGCAACACTTGCAATTCTTTAGTCTAGACTTCCAAATCAGATTAATTCATTCTCATGACAGAAATCTCTTTGCAAATTACTTAATCAAGACTAATTCCCATTAGATGAATAATCAATCAACAAGCATAAGGTTCCAAGTCTAAAATGACCAGACACCCTCTTTGTGCATCAAAGTAAGAGCTAAGAAAGACTGAATCTTATACAGAAAGATAAAGCAAGCATCACATGATCTCAAATTACAATTAACTTAGAACTCTAATCCAGATTAATCCTCTCATGAAGGCACTAACCTCTACACTAATCCATTTTCAAACCAAATCATCATTTGTGAAATATGAATCAATGAGCATTATGAAACAGTTCTAATATGTCATTCATGCATTTAACAATCATTCCCATGATGAAAAAGGCATAAACCTTTAAATTAGCTCATTCAGACATTTCATCAAACACCTTGTGGGTGGAGAAATGCCTAAATTCCAAGACGCCCTGTCCCGCAGATACACCCTGATCTCGACCTTAGACGCCAAGGTCCTCGGTTTTGAAATGATCAAATAAGCCTACACCTCCGATCCAGATTTCCAGGAAGTTTATCAATCCTGTTCTAAATTTGCCACTGGAAAATACTTTTGGAGTGATGACTTCTTATTTTATGAAAACCGCCTTTGTATACCTAATGTCTCCTTTCGTGATCTGCTTGTTAGGGAAGCTCATGGCGGCGGTTTGATGGGACACTTTGGAGTGGCCAAGACTCTTAGTGTGGTCCAGGATCATTTCTTCTGGCCGCATATGAAAAGAGATGTGGAAATAATTTGCGGCCGATGCATCACCTGTAAGTATGCGAAATCCAAAAGCCAATCCCCAGATATGTACACTCCCTTACCCATTCCTAGCTCTTCTTGGACGGACATTTTGATAGACAAGACTTTTTGGGGTCTCAGGGCTATCAATCCCCTTGTCAATGTAGCACAAAGAGGTTTATCAATCCAGATGTGGTGTTAGACACTAAGCTATATGATCAAGTTCTTAATTCAAGCAAACAAGAGTGGGTTTTGATTAATCTAGAGACAACTATAAACATAAACAGGATTAAAGACTAATGACAATGACAAATGATGTGAATATGATATGATTGAGGCATGAGATTCTAGACATGATAGTTGGTTAGGGTGCTTTGGTGCTAAACTAGAAATGCTAATGACAATGATGAGACATGATTCAAATGATTAAGAACTCAAATCTAGGTTAATCCTCTCATGAAGGTATTAACCCCTATACTAATCCATTTTCAAACCAAATTCCCATTTGTGAAACATGAGTCAATATGCATTAACAAACAGCTCTTAATGATCATTCAAGCAAATAACAATACATCATCATGCAGAAAAATGCTTAAACCTCTAATACAGCTCTTTCAGGAATTTCATCAAACACTTTTGATGCATGAAATTCCCAGAATCTAGATCTCAAGTGATTATCAAGGATCTAGCATAGAGAACAGCTGTTTAGAGAGATGAATCAATGAATCTAGCCCTAAGCACTCATAATCTAACACTTTAGCACCCTAACCTACATATCTAGAACCTCATTAAGGTGACTACTCACTAATCATACTAATCTCTCTTAAACCTTTGCAAGTTGAGAAGATTAGCATGATTAATGATGAGAAATGGAGATGGAGATGATAGATTCAAAAGAAAACAGCTTTAAACACCCAGATCTCTTAAAACTCTCTTGATTCAGCACTCAAGTATAGATATTTCTCTTCTTAATGGAGTCTTTTACAAAAGAGGCAAGAGACAAAGGGAATAAAACTTAACCCTTTCCCCAAAAAACCCTAGAAAGTATTTATACTTCCTTAAAAACGAACCGGGTCAGCCCGGAACAAACCGGGTCCTGACCCGGCTTTAATGGATAAAGTGGGAATTACTGTGGGTTGGTCCAGTATGTCCGAGGTCGCACACCTAAGTCGCAGTAGATGAAGACTTGTCTTGTGAAGCCTGAATCGCCTTGTCTTAGCTGCACGCCTAAGTAGGAGTGTTTTGCGAGTGTTGCTGCGGCTTGGTCTCCTTCCTCTCCAACTCGCAGGGCTAAGGCGGTTTCTGGGGAATGTACAAACTGTGCGGGTTGGTCTCTATTGCACCTAGGTCGCAGGCTCAAGTCGGAGTGATTTGCGAGTGATCGTGCGGCATAGTTCCAGGCGCGGCTAACTCGCATGCCTAAGTCGCACGATTGTGGACTTAGCATTTCTCTTGCTCGGGAGCTTCAGATCTCTTCCAGTGATAGTTTACCCGCATATTTCAACTCGCAGCATCAGCATTCAGGCGTTCATCTTCAGGCCTGCGGGTTAACCAAGTCGCAAGACCATCTCGCAGCATCCAGAGCAGTTTAGACCACTTCGCATTCCGGAGAGTGTAACTCCTATGAGACTTGTCCGAATTGAATGCTTTCGGATGCATAAGACAGAGGACTCATTTATCTCCAACTTTGGTGAAGGAAGATTCGGTGCTTGGGAAGTGTAAGGCTTCCTGGAGGGCACATCTTTGCAGTGCATGTACACGACCAGAGAGAGGCGTCTAGACATGTGTCCATTCCGGAGACCGTATCTTCCTGCTCATAGATCCGAATTGGATGCTGTTGGACGTTCTGGAAAGAAGACTCAAATGTCTCTGATTCTGATGAAGGACCCGGAAACTGAATCGGCCTGGAATTGCACCGTCCTTCGCATCCTTCAGAACTGATCTGCTCGGTCCGGAAAACCTACGAGACGGGGGTTCCTTCCGACAAGCTTATCTCTCTGCTCACACGTCCGAATTCCACGATTCCACTTGCTATGAGACCGTGATGCAATGCTCTCCAACTTCTATGAAGCACCCGCCGATTTCTGAGACGCGTTCATACCCGGAGATTTTGGCCGATACACTTCATTCGCGGTACATGAAAATGGCCGGTAAAGCTTCCCGCGGTACATGGAAATGGCCGGTAAAACCTTCCTGGCCAGCGAGAATGGCCGATAATCTCCCAGGACCCAATTTTTCCACTTTTTCAAGCTTTGCTCACCATTCCACCTCCTTGATTCATCTTTTCAGCTCCACATTCACCTGATAGACACTCAAAACATGCAATAGACTGATTGGGACCTAATGCATCTCCTAAGTTCTAAAACAAACCCTAAGGACCTAAAATGCATGAAATAAAACATGATTTGGAATGATTTATGCAACCTAAATGATGCAAATTATGAACATATCAACTCCCCCACACTTGTCCTTTGCTTGTCCTCAAGCAAAAAGAGCAAATGAGAGAAAGAGGTTGTATGCAATGGGAGTTCACATTTTCTTTTTGAGAGAAGTGATCACAATGAGAACTCAAGTTCATGCTCAATTATGCAATGCAAAGTCATACTCAGATATATATCAACTCAGCAAGGAATCTCCACAAGTTCATCTCTCTCTCAACTCTTTCACATTCATTAAGCTTTTATCAGGTGGATCTCATGATGCAAGGTTTAAACAAGCTGGCTTGGCTACGGAGAGGCTATGAGATTAAAATGATCTCATCAGTGTTCAAGTGGGTTAAATGCAGCAAAGGGATCTCTCTATGAATGATCAAACTTTGGCAGAATGCTAAAGGTAAAAAGCAACCTATGCATACAAGGGCAAAGACTCATCACACCCCACCCTCTACTCAAAGCTTCCTCACTTGCTCAAAAATCCTCACTTTTCACTCTCATTTTCCTCTCACTAGGGGATTTACTTTTCACTTTTCCTCTCAAGTCTTGGAACTCAAACTTTACACAGCTCTTTTTCTTCTATAACTTCTAGCCTCTTCTTTCTTTCTTAACAAAACATTTGAGTCTTTGGCTTCTTTTCTTCCTTTTTAACTTAGAGGCTAGACTCTTTCTTTTCAACAGACCAGAGCTCACTTTCTCAAAACACCAAGACTGATTTCTTTTTCTTTCATTCCCCTAGCTATTTTCACTCTCTCTTTTCCACTCATCTCACCTTTTTCCACTCACCAAAAGGTCTTTTCCCCCACACTTATTCCTCGCCAAAACTCTCAGTTCCTTGATGTTGGAACACAGCACTCAATGAGACCTGCCCTTGTCACTCTAAACCTAACACTTTCTGCTAAGTTTGATCCAAGGTGGCCTTTCAATTCACACACAAACATTGGCTTAAAAGAAGGATGGGTTCAAGGTATGGGAACTGATCCATGATTGGGATTCAGCTACTTGAGCTAAGGAAAAGAGTGGTAAAAACAGTGGTTCTAGCTCAAGTATGTATATTGGTATCCACAAGCTTTTTCAAACAATGCATCACAAGATATTTTCAAGTCAAGTTCAAGGTTCCCACTTAATTAGAGTTGAGTTCAATTCAAACTTGCTTCTCAGATTCAAATCATTTCAGACTTTGCAAGCACAGAAAAAGATTCACAAGCATATTCAATTCAAGTTCTCAAAGTGATGTACTCTCTAGAAAACCTATCATTACTCCTTGCAAGATGCAACCTACATGCAAATGCAATCTAGACTCAATCCTAAAAATGAGAATGCAACTACATGATCATTTTTTTTTTTTTGTGTAAAATTTTCAGATTTTTCATTTTTTTGGCTTTTATATGCACTTAGATGAATATGCAACTAGAATGTGACTCAAGACTCAAAGTGTAAAATAAGAAAATAGAAAACATGATTAGTAAAGGATGAAACTCCTCCCCCACACTTAAATAACACAGTCCCTTGTGTTATAAAAGCATTAGAAAGGAGTTTAAAACAAAGTAAACAAGTGAAATGCAAAAGAAAAAGAAAATCTACATGCTATTTACAAGGTTTGAGTGGTACCTAGTGGCTGTTGAAATCAGACCCCAATGAGTAGGAGGGGTTCGATGTGTGGCCTGACGGTGTTTCCCAAGAATGGTGGCTGGCCTCATCAGTCCCGTCGTCAAGATCTACCCAAGTGGTTCCATATGTGACCAAGGCTGTGCAGTTCATGGAACTCTCCCCAACTTCCTCTCTGTTCCTTGGTGAAACCGGTGCTGGAGCCCCACCTTTGCAAGGGTTTTCAAGCTTATTGATCCTCTTCTTCATCTCCTTGATGCATTTGGCCATCTTGTGGATGGTTTTGTCTTGGTACTTGCACCATTGTTGGAGAATACCAATCTTCTGTTGAGCTCTGAACCCTGAAGTGCCTGGTTCCTCCCAGTTGTAATCATCAAAGTGATATCTGTTTCCACCAAAACGTTTTTGAGGTGGAGGCAGATCAGCATCTTGAGCACCAGCTGCACTTGTGGTAGCATCTTCAGCGGTTGCTTTCTTTCCCTTGGAGGCTTCTTCTCTGCAAGCTTGCTTGTATGTGAGGATTGGTGGATCAGTTTGGACATTGTACAGCTCTTCCTTCAGCAAGAAGAAGTGAATGTTCCTTTTAACTTGGACTGTAGTGATGGAGGGATTGGGTAGGAGAACTTGGGCTGGCTCACTGATGAGTGTCTTGAAGTTGTAGACTACCTTGGTACCCACTCTTCCTTGGAGAAAGCCAATCCTACACAAATGTGCTTCATTAATTAGATCAAACTTTGCCTTGCTCTCCTTGAATCTATACCCCATGGCTTTCAAGATCTTTGTTACCACCCATCCATGGGTCAGCTTTGCATCTTGCTTTGTAGAACCCCACATGCACTTTTTGTAGAACATCAAAGACCTTGCTAATTGTGATGCAAGGCAAAGTGGGTATTCATACCCTTCATAGGGTTCCCCATCTTCATGTGTTGGCATCAGCGGTCTCAGCCCTACACCAAGAAGCATCAGATCTCCTTTGTGAACTCTTACAACATCAATCTTGAAGTAGAAGCTGTGAGAGAGAATCTTGTGTACATATCTCAGGACTGGATTCCTTATCCAAGAGGCCTTAGCTGTTCAAGCTGTATACTTCCCAGAAGCAATTGATCTCCATAGAAGTTGGATCTCATCTTTTCTGAGATTGACCTGGTTGGAGAGAAGTTCATTTCTAGCTGCTGAAAACCCAAAGATCTTATTCAATTCTCTGAATGACACTGAATACTCCTTCCCTTGCACAGTAAACTCCACATGTCCAAGCCCATCTCCTTGAATGATTCTTGAATCCCTTGGGTAGTAAATGAAAGCTTCAAAGGAGGCCAAGAACTCTTGGGACTCTTGCTCATAAGCGATTTCTCTCATCTCCAAAAGTGACTCAACACCCATGTTCCCAAGCAAAGTCTTGACATCTTCATAGAGGCCAATCTTCTTCAGAAAGTCCAAATCAGGGAATCTCCCTTGCTGGATCTCTATCTGCTGAAACTTAGCCAGATAATCAAGTGTTTCTGGTTCAGTTTTCTTGAACTTCTTTGATCCCTCTTCAATGGTGCCTTGGGAACCGCCAGCTGAGCTGCTGGAGTCACTTTCAGTCTGTTCACTCTCAGATACCACAGCCAACTGTTTCCCCTTTTTCTTGGAACCAGAAGCAACCTGATAGACAAGACTTTTTAGGGTCTCAGGGCTATCAATCCCCTTGTCAATGTAGCACAAAGAGGTTAATCAATCCAGATGTGGTGTTAGACACTAAGCTATATGATCAAGTTCTTAATTCAAGCAAACAAGAGCGGGTTTTGATTAATCTAGAGAAAACTATAAACATAAACAGGATTAAAGACTAATGACAATGACAAATGATATGATGTGAATATGATATGATGGAGGCATGAGATTCTAGACATGATAGTTGGTCAGGGTGCTTTGGTGTTAAACTAGAGATGCTGATAACAATGATGAGACATGATTCAAGTGATTAAGAACTCTAATCTAGGTTAATCCTCTCATGAAGGTATTAACCCCTATACTAATCCATTTTCAAACTAAATTCCCATTTGTGAAATATGAATCAATATGCATTAATAAACAGTTCTTAATGATCATTCAAGCATTTAACAAATCATTCCCATGATGAAAAATTACTTAAACCTCTAACACAACTCTTTCAGGAATTTCATCAAACACTTTTGGTGCATGAAATTCCCAGAATCTAGATCTCAAGTGATTATCAAGGATCTAGCATATAGAACAGCTGTTTAGAGAGATGAATCAATGAATCTAGCCCTAAGCACCCCTAATCTAACACTTTAGCACCCTAACCTACACATCTAGAACCTCATTAAGGTGACTACTCACTAATCATACTAATCTCTCTTAAACCTTTCCAAGTTGAGAAGATTAGCATGATTAATGATGAGAAATGGAGATGGAGATGATAGATTCAAAAGAAAACAGCTTCAAACACCCAGATCTCCTTAAACTCTCTTCATTAAACACTCAAATATAGATATTTCTCTTCTTAATGGAGTCTTTTTCACAAAAGAGGCAAGAGACAAAGGGAATAAAACTTAGTTCTCTCCCAAAAAAAACCTAAAAAGTATTTATACTTCCTTAAAAACGAACCGGGTCAGCCCGGAACAAACCGGGTCCTGACCCGGCTTTAATGGATAAAGTGAGAATTACTGCGGGTCAGTCCAGTATGTCCCAGGTCGCACACCTAAGTCGCAGTAGATGAAGACTTGTCTTGTGAAGCCTGAATCGCCTTGTCTTAGCCGCACGCCTAAGTAGGAGTGTTTTGCGAGTGTTGCTGCGGCTTGGTCTCCTTCCTCTCCAACTCGCAGGGCTAAGGCGGTTTCTGGGGAATGTACAAACTGTGCGGGTTGGTCTCTATTGCAACTAGGTCGCAGGCTCAAGTCGGAGTGATTTGCGAGTGATCGTGCGGCATAGTTCCAGGCGCGGCTAACTCGCATGCCTAAGTCGCACGATTGTGGACTTAGCATTTCTCTTGCTCTTGAGCTTCAGACCTCTTCCAGTGATAGTTTACTCGCACATATCAACTCGCAGCATCAGCATTCAGGCGTTCATCTTCAGGCCTGCGGGCTAACCAAGTCGCAAGACCCTCTCGCAGCATCCAGAGCAGCTTAGACCACTTCGCATTCCGGAGAGTGTAACTCCTATGAGACTTGTCCGAATTGAATGATTTCGGTTGCAGAAGACAGAGGACTCATTTATCTCCAACTTTGGTGAAGGAAGCTTCGGTGCTTGGGAAGTGTAAGGCTTCCTGGAGGGCACATCTTTGCAGTGCATGTACACGAACAGAGAGAGGCGTTTAGACATGTGTCCATTCCGGAGACCGTATCTTTCTGCTCATAGATCCGAATTGAATGATCTTGGACGTTCTGGAAAGAAGACTCAAATGTCTCTGGTTCTCATGAAGGACTGATCTGCTCGGTCCGGAATACCTGCGAGACTGGGGTTCCTTCCGACAAGCTTATCTCTCTGCTCACGCGTCCGAATTCCACGATTCCACTTGCTACGAGACCGTGATGAAATGCTCTCCAACTTCTATGAAGCACCCGCCGTCTGAATCGGACCGGAAGGCTCCCCGGACAGGCGATTTCTGAGACACGTTCATGGCCGGAGATTTTGGCCGATACACTTCATTCGCGGTACATGAAAATGGCCGGTAAAGCTTCCCGCGGTACATGGAAATGGCCGGTAAAACCTTCCTGGCCAGAGAGAATGGCCGGTAATCTCCCAGGACCCAATTTTCCACTTTTTTCAAGCTTTGCTCACCATTCCACCTCCTGGATTCATATTTTCAGCTCCATATTCACCTGATAGACACTCAAAACATGCAATATACTCATTGGGACCTAATGCATCTCCTAAGTTCTAAAACAAACCCTAAGGACGTAAAATGCATGAAATAAAATATAATTTGGAATGATTTATGCAACCTAAATGATGCAAATTATGAACATATCACAACCACCAAAGCTCTTCCTTCAGGCCTTGTCCTTTTTGGCGCTGGATCACACTTTCCTTGCTTTGTGGTATTCTTTGCACCTTGACCTTTGTCTCTTGGCTTTGAAGTTCCTGAGACCAAACCTTTGCCTTTGGATGCAGGGCCCTTCTTCTTGGCCAAAGAGTTGGTTCTTTCAGTCATCTGCCAAGAGATTCTCAAAATTATTGTTAGTACAAGGATAAGCCTCACAAAAGTCTTCAAAATTTTGAAAAAAAATTGTTGCAAGAATCGGTATCAACAGCACATGAACAAGGTTCTCAAGCCAAGAATCAATCAAATAAGTTCATAGCAATGCAAAAACAAGAGTGCAAAGCAGAGACTCAGCAAGAAACCAATTCATTTCTTAACAAAGAAAAAAAAAAAAAAAAGAAAAAAAATCCAAGGTCTAAAACAACCTATCAAAATCGGTTCCACACCTTAAAGTTCCAAAAATCACCATTGAAGAACATGGAAAGAGATGAGTTTTAACAGGATGAAATACCTTGGGATTAAGATGCAACGAGTTCGAAATGCAATCAGGATGATGTTAACAACTCAAAAACGAGCTCAGAGCACTTTGAATCAACAATTTTGGTGGAGAATTGAGAGAGATATGGTGAAAACAATGGAGAGAAATGAGAGAGAGAGTTGCAAACTCGGGTTTGTTGTGAGGAAGAGAGACTGTGGGGTAGGGTCAAGCCTTTGGACTGGTGGTCAATAGATCTATTTTGACCAGTCAAGGCTTTGACCCGTCCTTTTCTCATTGACCGGCCTCCTTTCTCTCTTTTGTGCGTCCCGGAACCGTCGGGATTGAGCCGTGTGACCGTCTCGGTGTAGAACCGGAAATATTTTTGTGCTACCTGGTAATCCTCTGTCTAACCCGCACAACCATCCCGCAGCCTTTGTTACTTAGGCATTCTGGCCGTTCCTCTTTTTGCTGCGGCTTGGTCTTCATATTTCCAGGTAGCACAACCATCCCGGAGTAAATTGAGAGTCCATGTGCGACTTGGTTTCCTATGTTCCCAGGTAGCACAACCATCCCGCAGCTTTTTGGACTTAAACAAAACGGCTTTTCTTTTCCTGCTGCGACCTGGTGTTCATGTTCCCAGCTAGCACGCACATCTAGGAGTAAATTCCGAGTATATGTGCGGGTTGGTCTCCTTTACTCCCAGGTAACACGACCATGTCGCAGGGTTTGTTACTTAGAAAACTAGGCCATCTCTCTTCTGCTGCGGCTTGGAACTCTTGCCTCCCAGGTAGCACACCTAAACCGCAGGGTTTTGTCACTTAAGCTCCTTGGCCGTTCTCTTTTTGCTGCGACCTGGCCTCCGTGTTTCTAGGCCGCACACTTAACCCGGAGTAAATTGCGAATGGGTGTGCGGCCTAGCTTCCTTTCTTTTAACCCGCAGCACCAGCCAGCACAGTTTTGGACTTAGGCGTTTTGGACTCCTCCTGTTTAGTGCGGCCTGACCTTCTTCTTTCCAGGTAGCACGACCATCTCGGAGTGAATTGCGAATGATCGTGCGACTTAGCCTCCTTGGGTTTCAGGCCGCAGCACCAGGTCGCACAGTTTAGCACTTAGAACTCTCGGCCTTCTTCTTTCTGGTGCGGCTCAGCTTCCATGCTTCTAGGTCGCACACTCAAGCCGGAGTAAATTCCGAATATATGTGCGGCTTAGCTCCCTCTCTTCTGACCCGCACTCCCAAGCCGCAGTAACTGGGACTTAAACATTTCGGGCTTCTCAAGGTTTTGTGCGGCCAGGGTTCTTTCACACCAGGTAGCACAACCAGGCCGGAGTAAATCGCGAGTCTTGCTGCGGCCTGGGCTCTTCATGCACTAACCCGCACACCTAGGTAGCACTGAGGCGTTCTTCAAGTTTTTCTGGCTTTAAACAGTCCTCTCAGCTCTCTCACATGCTCCATTCCATTCATCACAAGCTATGTCCTCCAAGGATCACCTAGTACCTGAGACCAACTCACAAAACCCATCAAAAAGTTCTAAAACATAAAGGAAAAGAGAAGAAATCAAAAGAACTATGTACAAAGATAAGCTTGGGGTGTCTCCCAAGAGCACTTTGTTCAAAGTCTCTAAGTTTGACTTTGAGAACCTGTTTAACAGGCTGGTGGATCAAGAAGAGGAACTGTTGTAGCTTCCTCTTTCCCTTGTGAAACTAAATAATGCTTGATTCTCTGTCCATTCACCACAAATTCCTGGCCATTCTTTCCTTCCAAGACAATGGCACCATAAGGCCTCACTTCAAGAACTTTGAAAGGTCCAGACCACCTAGACTTAAGCTTTCCTGGAAACAACTTAAGTCTGGAGTTGAAAAGCAAGACCAAATCACCATACTTGAATTCTCTCTTCAGAATCTTTTGATCATGCAGGACCTTGGTCTTCTCCTTATAGATCTTTGAGCTTTCAAAAGCTTCAAGCCTGATCTCCTCAAGTTCATGAAGTTGCATGATCCTTTTCTCTTGAGCTGTCTTGATATCAAAGTTTAGAAACTTCACAGCCCACATAGCTTTGTACTCCAACTCAACAGGAAGGTGGCAGCTCTTCCCATATAGCAAACTGAATGGTGATGTTCCAATTGGATTTTTAAAGGCAGTCCTGTAAGCCCATAATGCATTATCTAGCCTTTTGCTCCAATCTTTTCTGCTTGAGCTAACAGTCCTCTCAAGAATGGCCTTGATCTGTCTATTGGATACTTCAACCTGGCCACTAGTTTGAGGATGATATGGAGTAGCTATCTTGTGTTTAACTCCATGCTTTCTCAATAAACCTTCCACAGTCTTGTTCAAAAAATGGGATCCTCCATCAGAGATGACAACCCTTGGAACTCCAAACCTTGGGAAGATGATGCTCTTGAACAGCTTCACTACAACCTTGGAATCATTGGTAGGGGAAGCAATCGCCTCAACCCATTTGGACACATAGTCCACAGCAACAAGGATGTACTGATTTCCATAGGATGAAATGAAAGGTCCCATAAAGTCAATTCCCCAGCAATCAAAGATCTCAACTTCTAGAATGGGGTTTTGAGGCATCTCACTTCTCTTAGATATGTTCCCATGCCTCTGACAAGCATCACATGCTGAAACCACCAACTGGGCATCTTTGAACATTGTAGGCCACCAAAACCCACTTTGAAGAACCTTTGCCACAGTTTTGAATGCCCCCATGTGACCTCCAAAAGCGGAACCATGACATTCTTGCAACAGAGGTTGCATCTCCTCTTCAGCAAGGCACCTTCTATATAGCTGATCCTTGTTCAGAACATAGAGGTAGGGCTCATCCCAATAGTATCTCTGGACATCTCTGAAGAACTTTTTCCTCTTGTAAGCATCTAATTCAGGAGGCTCCACCCCACATGCAAGATAGTTCACTATGTCTGCAAACCAAGGCATCCTCCTTTCTTGAATGCTCTCTACTTCCTCAAACTCCAAGTAGGAATGGAGCACCATCAGAGACTCTTCAGGCAAAGCATCATCTATGGGGACTTTTTCTTCAATCCTCAGCCTTGAGAGATGGTCTGCAGCCCCATTCTCAATCCCCTTTTTATCAAGCACCTCCATATCAAACTCCTGGAGCAATAAAACCCATCTCAACAGCCTTGGCTTGGCATCTTTCTTGGTCATCAAGTACCTGAGGGCTGCATGATCAGTATACACAATGACCTTTGATCCCACCAGGTAGCTTCTGAACTTATCAAAGGCAAAAACTATTGCCAGCATTTCCTTTTCAGTTGTAGCATACTTTTCTTGGGCAGAGTCAAGTGTTCTACTGGCATAGTAGATCACATGCAGCTTCTTGTCCCTCTTCTGTCCAAGTACTGCTCCAACAGCAAAGTTAGAAGCATCTGTCATGACCTCAAAAGGTAGGGACCAGTCTGGTGCCTGAACTATTGGTGCACTAACCAATGCCTCCTTGATCAACTTAAAGGCTTCTTCACATTCAGCATCAAAGATGAAGTCCACCTCCTTACACAACAGTCTTGTTAAGGGCCTGGCAATCCTTGAGAAGTCCTTTATGAATCTTCTATAAAACCCTGCATGACCAAGGAAGCTCCTTATCCCTTTAACTGAAGTGGGGGTTTGCAGATTCACCATCACTTCCACCTTTGCCTTATCAACCTCAATACCCTTTTCAGAGATCTTGTGCCCAAGAACTATTCCTTCTTGCACCATGAAATGACACTTCTCCCAGTTCAGCACCAAGTTGTGCTGCTCACATCTCTCCAACACCTGTGTCAAATTAGAGAGACAATCCGAGAAGGAGGAGCCATAGACACTAAAGTCATCCATGAACACCTCAACTTTCTCTTCAATAATGTCAGAGAAAATGTGCATCATACATCTTTGAAAAGTGGCCGGTGCATTACATAAACCGAAGGGCATTCTCCTATAAGCATAAGTGCCATAAGGGCATGTGAATGTTGTTTTCTATTGATCCCGGGGGTCTATGGGAATTTGGAAGAACCCCGAGTACCCATCGAGAAAACAAAAATAAGGATGATTAGCTAACCTTTCAAGCATTTGATCAATGAATGGTAAAGGGAAATGATCTTTTCTAGAAGCAGAATTCAATTTCCTATAGTCCATGCACATGCGATGGCCAGTTATGGTTCTTTGAGCTATGAGTTCATCCTTATCGTTTTTCACCACTGTGATCCCACCTTTCTTGGGCACAACATGAACAGGAGACACCCATCTTGAGTCAGAGATTGGGTAAATTATCCCTGCCTCAAGAAGCTTTAGTATCTCCTTCTTAACCACTTCCCTAAGGTTGGGGTTAAGTCTACGTTGGTGCTCAATAGAGGACATGGCTTGGTCCTCCAGGTGGATCCTGTGGGTGCATATATCAGGAGAGATTCCTCTAATGTCTGCCAAGGAATACCCTATGGCTCTCCTAAATTTCCTTATTTCACTAAGTAATGCACGTTCCTCATGCTCCAGCAAGTTATCATTTATGATCACGGGAAAAGTAGAGTTCAGGCCTAAGAACGCATACCTGAGCCCTGTTGGTAGAGGCTTGAGCTCAACAGAGGGTGCATCAGCCTCATTCCAGTCCTGGTCCAGGTTGCTTTGGCTGGTGACTGATTCCTTGATAGCAAAGACTTCAGAGCCTCTTTGTTCCAGCTCCAAAAACCTTGTTTCAGGACCCAGCTCTCTTGCATTGTCCAGATACAGCTTATACCCTTCACTTGCTTCAGCCAAGAGCTCATTCTCTCCTTGTTCTTGAGTTAGAGCAGCTTGAAGAGGATCCTCAGTGTTCAGTTCCTCAAGCAACTCATCAGCCAACTGGTCCATTGTCTCCACATAGAAACATTGACCTTCAATGGTGGGTTTCTTCATCATCTCATTCACATCAAACTTGAGCTTTTCAGACCCAAGTTGAAGCTCTATTATCCCCCCTCTCACATCAATAATAGCTCCTGCAGTGGCTAAGAATGGCCTGCCCAAGATGAGAGGATCTACTGGTTCCTCATCCATTTCCAGCACAACAAAATCTGTTGGAACCTCAAAACCACCTATCTTGACAGGTAGATCTTCCAACATACCAACAGGCAATCTAACTGATCTATCTGCAAGGATAAGAGAAATCCTTGAAGGTTTGAAAACTCTAAAGCCCAGCTTCTTTGCTATGGAGAATGGCATCAAGCTGACTGATGCTCCTAAATCACAAAGACATCCAGAGAATAGAAGAGGTCCAATGGCACAAGGGAGTGTGAAGCTCCCTGGATCAGTTAACTTCCTTGGAATGGACTTCTTCTGAATGATAGCACTGCATTCATGACTTAGTACTACCATGCCTTGAAGCTCTTTTGTCTTGTTCAGAATAGCATCCTTCAAGAACTTCCCCATCTTTGGCATCATTAAGAATGCATCAATGAGAGGCATTGTGAGTGGTGTCTCTTTGAGTGCCTTCTCAAATACAGCTCTTGCCTTGTCCACTAGTTGCTTCTTAAATCTCCCTGGAAATGGGAGCTTGGGTTGGTATGGAGGTGGTGGCACATACTTCTTCTCTGGTTCTGGTTCCTTTGCTACCTCTTTACCCTTTTCTGACCTTGGTTTCTCAGCAACTTGATCATCCTTTAAGGCTGCCTCCCCCTCAGGTTGATCATTGTCCTCAATGATCACTTTGTTGTTCTCAATACCAGGTAACTCCTTGCCACTCCTCAGTGTAATGGCTTTAGCATATTCCTTGGGGTTGGGTTCTGGTTTTCCAGGTAGGTGACCTTGGTTCCTTGAGCTTGATGCCTGGTTTTGCTTCAGTTCCTTGATTTCCTGCTGCATAGTCTGTTGACCCTGAAGTAGTTGTTGCAGAATACCAACCATATCTGTACCCATCTGTGGCTGCTGTTGAACCATTGGTGGCTGAAACTGTTGTTGAACCGGTGCCTGCTGTTGGAACTGTGGTGGACCAAACCCTGGTGGTGCCTTTGGCTGCTGTGAATTATAACCAGTGCCCTGAAATGGTTGCTGTTGCTGACCAAAACTCTGATTCTGACCAAATTGATTCTTGGGTTGGAATGACCCTTGAAAGTTGTTCTTGGGAACAAAGTTCTTTGGAGCTTGAGAATTGGGATAGACCTGGTCTTGTGGGTTAGCTACATTGGTGTTCCTGTAAGAGAGGTTTGATTGGCATTACCATACTGATATCTTTGGAACCTCTGATTCCCAATGTAGTTGAGCTCCTCTTGGGTAAGACCTTCTTCACTTATGTTCTCAAAAATTTGAGAAGGTTCTTCATACTCTCCAACAAAATGCATTGGCTTCTGAGTGGTGAATTTCAGCTTGTCCAATTCACTCCTCAACTCCTTAACTTCTCTGGTGAGCCTCTGTTCTGAGCTTGAACCTTCAGACCTATTTGATCTGTCATAGTCTTCACCATAAGTATCATTGCTCAATGCTAAGTTCTCCACTAGCTCTAAAGCAGCATGTATCTCTTTACCCAGAAAGTTCCCATTGGAAGCAGTATCCAGCTGGTTTCTAATCTTGGGAAGAGCTCCCCTATACAGTGTGCTGAGAAGAGAAGCCTCACTAAACCCATGGTGTGGGCATTGGTTTGTGTAGCTCCTGAATCTCTCATATGCTTCACCAAAACTTTCATTGCTTTGCTGAGTGAAGCTAGAGATTTGGTTCCTCAGTTTTGCAGTTCTTGAGGTGGAGAAGAACTTAGATAAGAAGGCTTGCTTGCATTGCTCCCAGGTTTGAATGGAGCCTATTGGAAGATTCTTCTCCCATTGATGAGCTTTATCACCAAGACTGAATGGGAATAGTCTTAGCTTGAAGCTGTCTTCTGAAACTCCATTTATCTTGGTCAGATCACACACCTTATCAAACTGGTCCAAGTGTTCCAAGGGATCTTCCATTGCTAACCCATGGAACTTTGAGTTCTGGACCATATTCAGCAATGATGCTTTCACTTCAAAGTTGTTGTTTTGCACAGGTGGTGCCTGAATACCAGCTCCATACTGATGAGCATTGGCCCTGTCATTCTCTCCAACATAGACTTGGGGTTGCTCATATCTCCTTTGCTCATAAGCTTGTTGATGGTGCACCTGTTCCTGCTGAACATTACCCTGGTGAAGCCTTTGACCAACTCCAATACCAGCTCCATGACCTTGAGCCTGTTGCTCCTGAACTGGTTGTTCTATATCTACCACGTGATCTTCTTGTTCTGCCATCTCAGTCTGATCAATTTGTCTACCACGTCTGTCTCTTCTCCTCCTTGGTACCAAAAGGTTGATGTTGTCGTTTAGAGGAAAAGGAGGACCACAGCTTCTTGATCTAGACCTGGTGTTCATACACCTGAAATCACAAACAGAACTTGAAAGGAATCAGTAAAAACAAGAAAGTAAGCACTTGATCTCAAGAACAGATCAGAGCTTAATGCTAATCAAACCACAATTTGGCAACGGCGCCCATTGATAGACAAGACTTTTTAGGGTCTCAGGCTATCAATCCCCTTGTCAATGTAGCACAAAGAGGTTTATCAATCCAGATGTGGTGTTAGACACTAAGCTATATGATCAAGTTCTTATTCAGCAACAAGAGTGGGTTTTGATTAATCTAGAGA
>NW_006256877.1:7659143-7746112 GCF_000478725.1 Eutrema salsugineum
CAGCTCTTAATGATCATTCAAGCAAATAACAATACATCATCATGCAGAAAAATGCTTAAACCTCTAATACAGCTCTTTCAGGAATTTCATCAAACACTTTTGATGCATGAAATTCCCAGAATCTAGATCTCAAGTGATTATCAAGGATCTAGCATAGAGAACAGCTGTTTAGAGAGATGAATCAATGAATCTAGCCCTAAACACTCCTAATCTAACACTTTAGCACCCTAACCTACATATCTAGAACCTCATTAAGGTGACTACTCACTAATCATACTAATCTCTCTTAAACCTTTGCAAGTTGAGAAGATTAGCATGATTAATGATGAGAAATGGAGATGGAGATGATAGATTCAAAAGAAAACAGCTTTAAACACCCAGATCTCTTAAAACTCTCTTGATTCAGCACTCAAGTATAGATATTTCTCTTCTTAATGGAGTCTTTTACAAAAGAGGCAAGAGACAAAGGGAATAAAACTTAACCCTTTCCCCAAAAAACCCTAGAAAGTATTTATACTTCCTTAAAAACGAACCGGGTCAGCCCGGAACAAACCGGGTCCTGACCCGGCTTTAATGGATAAAGTGGGAATTACTGCGGGTTGGTCCAGTATGTCCGAGGTCGCACACCTAAGTCGCAGTAGATGAAGACTTGTCTTGTGAAGCCTGAATCGCCTTGTCTTAGCCGCACGCCTAAGTAGGAGTGTTTTGCGAGTGTTGCTGCGGCTTGGTCTCCTTCCTCTCCAACTCGCAGGGCTAAGGCGGTTTCTGGGGAATGTACAAACTGTGCGGGTTGGTCTCTATTGCACCTAGGTCGCAGGCTCAAGTCGGAGTGATTTGCGAGTGATCGTGCGGCATAGTTCCAGGCGCGGCTAACTCGCATGCCTAAGTCGCACAATTGTGAACTTAGCATTTCTCTTGCTCGGGAGCTTGAGATCTCTTCCAGTGATAGTTTACCCGCATATTTCAACTCGCAGCATCAGCATTCAGGCGTTCATCTTCAGGCCTGCGGGTTAACCAAGTCGCAAGACCATCTCGCAGCATCCAGAGCAGTTTAGACCACTTCGCATTCCGGAGAGTGTAACTCCTATGAGACTTGTCCGAATTGAATGATTTCGGTTGCATAAGACAGAGGACTCATTTATCTCCAACTTTGGTGAAGGAAGCTTCGGTGCTTGGGAAGTGTAAGGCTTCCTGGAGGGCACATCTTTGTAGTGCATGTACACGACCAGAGAGAGGCGTCTAGACATGTGTCCATTCCGGAGACCGTATCTTCCTGCTCATAGATCCGAATTGGATGCTGTTGGACGTTCTGGAAAGAAGACTCAAATGTCTCTGATTCTCATGAAGGACCCGGAAACTGAATCGCCTGGAAGTGCACCGTCCTTCGCATCCTTCAGAACTGATCTGCTCGGTCCGGAATACCTGCGAGACGGGGGTTCCTTCCGACAAGCTTATCTCTCTGCTCACACGTCCGAATTCCACGATTCCAATTGCTATAAGACCGTGATGCAATGCTCTCCAACTTCTATGAAGCACCCGCTGTCTGAATCGGACCGGAAGGTTCCCCGGACAGGCGATTTCTGAGACATGTTTGCACCCAGTGAAAATGGCCGGTAAAGCTTCCCGCGGTACATGAAAATGGCCGGTAAAACCTTCCTGGCCAGCGAGAATGGCCGATAACCTCCATAGACCCAATTTTTCCACTTTTTCAAGCTCTGCTCACCATTCCACCTCCTGGATTCATCTTTTCAGCTCTAAATTCACCTGATATACACTCAAAACATGCAAAGACTCATTGGGACCTAATGCATCTCCTAAGTTCTAAAACAAACCCTAGGGACCTAAAATACATGAAATAAAACATGATTTGGAATGATTTATGCAACCTAAATGATGCAAATTATGAACATATCAACTCCCCCACACTTGTCCTTTGCTTGTCCTCAAGCAAAAAGAGCAAATGAGTGTCTTTGTTGTGGTCGATAGGTTCTCAAAAATTGCGCACTTTATACCTTGTCATAAGACTGATGATGCGTCTAATGTGGCTGATTTGTTCTTTAGAGAAGTGGTTAGGTTGCACGGAATGCCTAGGACTATAGTTTCTGACCGCGATGTTAAATTCCTTCACATTCATTAAGCTTTTATCAGGTGGATCTCATGATGCAAGGTTTAAACAAGCTGGCTTGGCTAGGGAGAGGCTATGAGATTAAAATGATCTCATCAGTGTTCAAGTGGGTTAAATGCAGCAAAGGGATCTCTCTATGAATGATCAAACTTTGGCAGAATGCTAAAGGTAAAAAGCAACCTATGCATACAAGGGCAAAGACTCATCACTCCCCACCCTCTACTCAAAGCTTCCTCTCTTGCTCAAAGACCTCACTTTTCACACTCATTTTTCTCTCACTAGGGGATTTGTTCTTCACTTTCACTCTCAAGTCTTGGAACTCAAACTTTACACAGCTCTTTTTCTTTTACAACTTCTAGCCTCTTCTTTCTTTCTTATCAAAACATTTGAGCTTTTGGCTTCTTTTCTTTCTTTTTCACTTAGAGGCTAGATTTTTCTTTTCAACAAACCAGAGCTCACTTTCTCAAAACACCAAGACTGACTTCTTTTTCTTTCATTCCCCTAGTTATTTTCACTCTCTCTTTCCACTCATCTCACCTTTTTCCACTCACCAAAAGGTCTTTTCCCCCACACTTATTCCTCGCCAAAACTCTCAGTTCCTTGATGTTGGAACACAGCACTCAATGAGACCTGCCCTTGTCGCTCTAAACCTAACACTTTCTGCTAAGTTTGATCCAAGGTGGCCTTTCAATTCACACACAAACATTGGCTTAAAAGAAGGATGGGTTCAAGGTGTGGGAACTGATCCATGATGTGGATTCAGCTACTTGAGCTAAGGAAAAGAGTGGTAAAAACAGTGGTTCTAGCTCAAGTATGTATATTGGTATCCACAAGCTTTTTCAAACAATGCATCACAAGATATTTTCAAGTCAAGTTCAAGGTTCCCACTTAATTAGAGTTGAGTTTAATTCAAACTTGCTTCTCAGATTCAAATCATTTCAGACTTTGCAAGCATAGAAAAAGATTCACAAGCATATTCAATTCAAGTTCTCAAAGTGATGTACTCTCTAGAAAACCTATCATTACTCCTTGCAAGATGCAACCTATATGCAAATGCAATCTAGACTCAATCCTAAAAATGAGAATGCAACTACATGATCATTTTTTTGTGAAAATTTTTCAGATTTTTCCATTTTTTTGGTTTTTATATGCACTTAGATGACTATGCAACTAGAATGTGACTCAAGACTCAAAGTGTAAAATGAGAAAATAGAAAACATGGTTAGTAAAGGATGAAACTCCTCCCCCACACTTAAATAACACAGTCCCTTGTGTTATAAAAGTATGAGAAAGAAGTGAAACCAAAGCAAACAAGCAAAATGCAAAAGGAAAAAAAAAAGTCTACATGCTATTTACAAGGTTTTGAGTGTTACCTAGTGGCTGTTGAAATCAGACCCCAATGAGTAGGAGGGGTTCGATGTGTGGCCTGACGGTGTTTCCCAAGAATGGTGGCTGGCTTCATCACTCCCGTCGTCAAGATCTACCCAAGTGGTTCCATATGCGACCAAGGCTGTGCAGTTCATGGAACTCTCCCCAACTTCCTCTCTGTTTCTTGGTGAAACTGGTGCTGGAGCCCCACCTTTGCAAGGGTTTTCAAGCTTCTTGATCCTCTTCTTCATCTCCTTGATGCACTTGGCCATCTTGTGGATGGTTTTGTCTTGGTACTTGCACCATTGTTGGAGAATACCAATCTTCTGTTGAGCTCTGAACCCTGAAGTGCCTGGTTCCTCCCAGTTGTAATCATCAAAGTGATAGGCTTTGTAGTGAGGAAGAGAGAGTGTGGGGTAGGGTCAAGCCTCTGGACTGGTGGTCAATAGATCTATTTTGACCAGTCAAGGCTTTGACCCATCCTTTTCTCATTGACCGGCCTCCTTTCTCTCTTTCGTGCGTCCGGGAACTGTCGGGATCGAGCTGTGTGACCGTCTCGGTGTAGAACCGGAAGAAATTTCGTGCGGCCTGGTCATCCTCTGCTCTGACCCGCACAACCATCCCGCAGCTTTTGTTACTTAGGCATTCTGGCCGTTCTCTTCATGCTGCGGCCTGGTCATCCTCTGCTCT
Organism: Eutrema salsugineum; assembly: GCF_000478725.1. NCBI lineage: Eukaryota > Viridiplantae > Streptophyta > Magnoliopsida > Brassicales > Brassicaceae > Eutrema > Eutrema salsugineum. Next base: position 7,663,327 of record NW_006256877.1, read on the forward strand.
GACCCGCGCAACCATCTCGGAGTAAATTCCGAGTCTTTCTGCGGCCTGGCCATCTTTCTTCTGACCGGTCATCCTCTGCTCTGACCCGCGCAACCATCTCGGAGTAAATTCCGAGTCTTTCTGCGGCCTGGCCATCGTTCTTCTGAGCCGCATAACCATCCCGCAGTAAATTCCGAACGATCGTGCGACTTAGACTCCTTGGGTTTCAGGCCGCAGCACCAGGTCGCACGGTTTAACACTTAGAACCCTCGGCCTTCTTCTTTTTGGTGCGGCTCAGCGTCTACGCTCCTAGGTCGCACGCCCAGGCCGGAGTAAATTCCGAATAGTCGTGCGGCCTAGCTCCCTCTCTTCTGACCCGCGCAACCATCCCGCAGTAAATGGGACTTAAACGTTTCGGGCCTTCTTCTTTCTGTGCGGCTCGGCCTTCCTCTTTCCAGGTCGCACGCCCAGGCCGGAGTAAATTCCGAACCTTGCTGCGGCCTGGGCTCTTCTCTTCTGACCCGCACTCCTAGGCCGCAGCTTTTGGGACTTAAACGTTTTTCTGGCCTTAAACACTTCTCTCAGCTCTCTCACATGCTTCTTTCCATTCATCACTGAGCTATGTCCTCCAAAGATCACTTAGTACCTGAGACCAACTCACAAAACCCATCAGAAAGTTCTAAAACATAAAAGAAAAGAGAAGAAATCAGAAGAACTATGTACAAAGATAAGCTTGGGGTGTCTCCCAAGAGCACTTTGTTTAAAGTCTCTAAGTTTGACTTTGAGAACCTGGTTAACAGGCTGGTGGATCAAGAAGAGGAACTGATGTAGCTTCCTCTTTCCCTTGTGAAACTAAGTAATGCTTGACTCTCTGTCCATTCACCACAAATTCCTGACCATTTTTTCCTTCCAAGACAATGGCACCATAAGGCCTCACTTCAAGAACTTTGAAAGGTCCAGACCACCTAGACTTAAGCTTTCCTGGAAACAACTTAAGTCTGGAGTTGAAAAGCAAGACCAAATCACCACACTTGAACTCTCTCTTTAAAATCTTTTGGTCATGCAGGACTTTGGTCTTCTCCTTATAGATCTTTGAGCTTTCAAAAGCCTCAAGCCTAATCTCCTCAAGCTCATGGAGTTGCATGATTCTTTTCTCCTGAGCTGTTTTGATATCAAAGTTTAGAAACTTCACAGCCCACATAGCTTTGTACTCCAACTCCACAGGAAGGTGGCAGCTCTTCCCATATAGCAGACTGAATGGTGATGTTCCAATTGGAGTTTTAAAGGCAGTCCTGTAAGCCCATAATGCATCATCCAGCCTTTTGCTCCAATCTTTTCTGGTTGAGCTGACAGTCCTTTCCAGAATGGCCTTGATTTGTCTATTAGATACCTCCACTTGGCCACTAGTTTGGGGATGATATGGAGTAGCTATCTTGTGTTTAACTCCATGCTTTCTCAATAAACCTTCCAGAGTCTTGTTCAAAAAGTGGGATCCTCCATCAGAAATGACAACCCTTGGAACTCCAAACCTTGGAAATATGATGCTCTTAAACAGCTTGACTACAACCTTGGAGTCATTGGTAGGGGAAGCAATGGCCTCAACCCATTTGGACACATAGTCCACAGCAACAAGTATGTATTGATTTCCAAAGGATGAAATAAAAGGTCCCATAAAGTCAATCCCCCAACAATCAAAGATCTCCACTTCTAGAATGGGGTTCTGAGGCATCTCACTTCTTTTAGATATATTTCCATGCCTCTGACAGGCATCACAAGCTGAAACCACCAATTGGGCATCTTTGAACATTGTAGGCCACCAGAACCCACTTTGAAGAACCTTTGCTACAGTTTTGAATGCCCCCATGTGACCTCCAAAAGCAGAACCATGACATTCCTGCAACACAGGTTGCATCTCCTCTTCAGCAAGACATCTTCTGTATAACTGATCCTTGTTCAGAACATAGAGGTAGGGCTCATCCCAATAGTATCTCTGGACATCTCTGAAGAATTTTTTTCTCTTGTAAGCATCCAATTCAGGGGGCTCCACCCCACATGCAAGATAGTTCACTATATCTGCAAACCAAGGCATCCTCCTTTCTTGAATGCTCTCTACTTCCTCAAACTCCAAGTATGAATGGAGCACCATCAGAGACTCTTCAGGCAAAGCATCATCTATGGGGACTTTTTCTTCAATCCTCAGCCTTGAGAGATGGTCTGCAGCACCATTCTCAATCCCCTTTTTATCAAGCACCTCCATATCAAACTCTTGGAGCAATAGAACCCATCTCAACAGCCTTGGTTTGGCATCTTTCTTGGTCATCAAGTACCTGAGGGCTGCATGATCAGTATACACAATGACCTTTGATCCCACCAGGTAGCTTCTGAACTTATCAAAGGCAAAAACTATTGCCAGCATTTCCTTTTCAGTTGTAGCATACTTCTCTTGGGCAGAGTCAAGTGTTCTACTGGCATAGTAGATCACATGCAACTTCTTGTCTTTCTTTTGTCCAAGTACTGCTCCAACAGCAAAGTCAGAAGCATCTGTCATGACCTCAAAAGGTAGGGACCAGTCTGGTGCCTGAACTATTGGTGCACTAACCAATGCCTCCTTGATCAACTTAAAGGCTTCTTCACATTCAACATCAAAGATGAAATCCACCTCCTTGCACAACAGTCTTGTTAAGGGCCTGGCAATCCTTGAGAAGTCCTTTATGAATCTTCTATAAAACCCTGCATGACCCAGGAAGCTCCTTATCCCTTTAACTGAAGTGGGGGTTTGCAGATTCACCATAACCTCCACCTTTGCCTTATCAACCTCAATGCCCTTTTCAGAGATCTTGTGCCCAAGAACTATCCCTTCTTGCACCATGAAATGACACTTCTCCCAGTTCAGCACCAAGCTGTGTTGCTCACATCTCTCCAACACCTGTGTCAAATTAGAGAGACAATCCGAGAAGGAGGAGCCATAGACACTAAAGTCATCCATGAACACCTCAACTTTCTCTTCAATAATGTCAGAGAAAATGTGCATCATACACCTTTGAAAAGTAGCCGGTGCATTACATAAACCGAAAGGCATTCTCCTATAAGCATAAGTGCCATAAGGGCATGTGAATGTTGTTTTCTCTTGATCTTGGATCTATGGGAATTTGGAAAAATCCAGAGTACCCATCGAGAAAACAAAAATAAGGATGATTAGCTAACCTTTCAAGCATTTGATCAATGAATGGTAAAGGAAAATGATCTTTTCTAGAAGCAGAATTCAATTTCCTATAGTCAATGCACATGCGGTGGCCAGTTATGGTTCTTTGAGCTATGAGTTCATCCTTATCGTTTTTCACCACTGTGATCCCACCTTTCTTGGGCACAACATGAACAGGAGATACCCATCTTGAGTCAGAGATTGGGTAAATTATCCCTGCCTCAAGAAGCTTTAGTATCTCCTTCTTAACCACTTCCCTAAGGTTGGGGTTAAGTCTACGTTGGTGCTCAATAGAGGACATAGATTGGTCCTCTAGGTGGATCCTATGGGTGCAGATGTCAGGAGAGATCCCTCTAATATCAGCCAAAGAATACCCTATGGCTCTCCTGAACTTTCTTATTTCATTCAGCAATGCACTCTCTTGGTCCTCTAATAGGCTATCATTGATGATGACAGGATATGTGGAGTTTAGTCCTAAGAAAGCATACCTGAGCCCTGTTGGTAGAGGTTTGAGCTCAACAGAGGGTGCATCAGCCTCATTCCAGTCCTGGTCCAAGCTGCTTTGGCTGGTGACTGATTCTTGGATTGCAAAAACCTCAGTGCCATTCTGTTCCAGCTCCACAAACCTTGTTTCAGGACCCAGCTCTCTTGCATTGTCCAGATACAGCTTATACCCTTCACTTGCTTCAGCCAAGAGCCCATTGTCTCCTTGTTCTTGAGTCAGAGTAGCTTGAAGAGGATCCTCTGTGTTCAGCTCCTCAAGCAACTCATCAGCCAACTGATCCATTGTCTCTACATAGAAACATTGACCTTCAATGGTGGGCTTCTTCATCATCTCATTCACATCAAACTTGAGCTTTTCAGACCCAAGTTGAAGCTCTATTATCCCACCTCTCACATCAATAATAGCTCCTGCAGTGGCTAAGAATGGTCTGCCCAAGATAAGAGGATCTACTGGCTCTTCATCCATCTCCAGCACAACAAAATCTGTTGGAACCTCAAAACCACCTATCTTGACAGGTAGATCTTCCAACATACCAACAGGCAATCTAACTGATCTATCTGCAAGGATAAGAGAAATCTTTGAAGGTTTGAAAACTCTAAAGCCCAGCTTCTGTGCTATGGAGAATGGCATCAAGCTGACTGATGCTCCTAAATCACAAAGACATCCAGAGAATAGAAGAGGTCCAATGGCACAGGGGAGTGTGAAGCTCCCTGGATCAGTTAACTTCCTTGGAATGGACTTCCTCTGAATGATAGCACTGCATTCATGACTTAGTACTACCATGCCTTGAAGCTCTTTTGTCTTGTTCAGAATAGCATCCTTCAAAAACTTCCCCATCTTTGGCATCATTAAGAATGCATCAATGAGAGGCATTGTGAGTGGTGTCTCTTTGAGTGCCTTCTCAAATACAGCTCTTGCCTTGTCCACTAGTTGCTTCTTAAATCTCCCTGGAAATGGGAGCTTGGGTTGGTATGGAGGTGGTGGCACATACTTCTTCTCTGGTTCTGGTTCCTTTGCTACCTCTTTACCCTTTTCTGACCTTGGTTTCTCAGCAACTTGATCATCCTTTAAGGCTGCCTCCCCCTCAGGTTGATCATTGTCCTCAATGATCACATTGTTGTTCTCAATACCAGGTAACTCCTTGCCACTCCTCAGTGTTATGGCCTTGGCATATTCCTTGGGGTTGGGTTCTGGTTTTCCAGGTAGGTGACCTTGGTTCCTTGAGCTTGATGCCTGGTTTTGCTTCAGTTCCTTGATTTCCTGCTGCATAGTCTGTTGACCCTGAAGTAGTTGTTGCAGAATACCAACCATATCTGTACCCATCTGTGGCTGCTGTTGAACCATTGGTGGCTGAAACTGTTGTTGAACCGGCGCCTGCTGTTGGAACTGTGGTGGACCAAACCCTGGTGGTGCCTTTGGCTGCTGTGAAGTGTAACCAGTGCCCTGAAATGGTTGCTGTTGCTGACCAAAACTCTGATTCTGACCAAATTGATTCTTGGGTTGGAATGACCCTTGAAAGTTGTGCTTGGGAACAAAGTTCTTTGGAGCTTGAGAATTGGGATAGACCTGGTCTTGTGGGTTAGCTACATTGGTGTTCCTGTAAGAGAGGTTTGGATTGGCATTACCATACTGATATCTTTGGAACCTCTGATTCCCAATGTAGTTGAGCTCCTCTTGGGTAAGACCTTCTTCACTTATGTTCTCAAAAATTTGAGAAGGTTCCTCATACTCTCCAACAAAATGCATTGGCTTCTGAGTGGTGAATTTCAGCTTGTCCAATTCACTCCTCAACTCCTTAACTTCTCTGGTGAGCCTCTGTTCTGAGCTTGAACCTTCATACCTATTTGATCTGTCATAGTCTTCACCATAAGTATCATTGCTCAATGCTAAGTTCTCCACTAGCTCTAAAGCAGCATGTATCTCTTTACCCAGAAAGTTCCCATTTGAAGCAGTATCCAGCTGGTTTCTAATCTTGGGAAGAGCTCCCCTATACAGTGTGCTGAGAAGAGAAGCCTCACTAAACCCATGGTGTGGGCATTGGTTTGTGTAGCTCCTGAATCTCTCATATGCTTCACCAAAACTTTCATTGCTGTGCTGAGTGAAGCTAGAGATTTGGTTTCTCAGTTTTGCAGTTCTTGAGGTGGAGAAGAACTTAGATAAGAAGGCTTGCTTGCATTGCTCCCAGGTTTGAATGGAGCCTCTTGGAAGATTCTTCTCCCATTGATGAGCTTTGTCACCAAGACTGAATGGGAATAGTCTTAGCTTAAAGCTGTCTTCTGAAACTCCATTAATCTTGGTCAGATCACACACCTTATCAAACTGGTCCAAGTGTTCCAAGGGATCTTCCATTGCTAACCCATGGAACTTTGAGTTCTGGACCATATTCAGCAATGATGCTTTCACTTCAAAGTTGTTGTTCTGCACAGGTGGTGCCTGAATACCAGCCCCATACTGATGAGCATTGGCCCTGTCATTCTCGCCAACATATATTTGGGGTTGCTCATATCTTCTTTGTTGTGGTTGGAAAGGGTGGGGTTGGTGGTGCACCTGGTGTCTTTGTTGAACATTGGCCTGATGCCTCTGTTGATGAGCCTGAGCTTGTCCCTGGTGGACATAGGCTTGTTGGTGGTGCACCTGTTCCTGCTGAACATTGCCTTGGTGAAACCCCTGACCAATTCCAATACCAGCTCCCTGACCTTGAGCCTGTTGCTCCTGAACTGGTTGTTCTATATCTACCCCGTGATCTCCTTGGTCTGCCATCTCAGTCTGATCAAGTTGTCTACCACGTCTGTCTCTTCTCCTCCTTGGTACCAGAAGGTTGATGTTGTCGTTTAGAGGAAAAGGAGGACCGCAGCTTCTTGATCTAGACCTGGTGTTCATATACCTGAAATCACAAACAGAAATTGAAAGGAATCAGTAAAAACAAGAAAGTAAGCACTTGATCTCAAGAACAGATCAGAGCTTAATGCTAATCAAACCACAATTTGGCAACGGCGCCAATTGATAGATAAGACTTTTAAGGGTCTCAGGGCTATCAATCCCCTTGTCAATGTAGTACAAAGAGGTTTATCAATCCAGATGTGGTGTTAGACACTAAGCTATATGATCAAGTTCTTAATTCAAGCAAACAAGAATAGGTTTTGATTAATCTAGAGACAACTATAAACATAAACAGGTTTAAAGACAAATGACAATGACAAATGATGTGAATATGATATGATGGAGGCATGAGATTCTAGACATGATAGTTGGTTAGGGTGCCTTGGTGTTAAACTAGAAATGCTAATGACAATGATGAGACATGATTCAAATGATTAAGAACTCTAATCTAGGTTAATCCTCTCATGAAGGTATTAACCCCTATACTAATCCATTTTCAAACCAAATTCCCATTTGTGAAACATGAATCAATATGCATTAACAAACAGCTCTTAATGATCATTCAAGCATTTAACAAATCATTCCCATGATGAAAAATTACTTAAACCTCTAACACAACTCTTTCAGGAATTTCATCAAACACTTTTGGTGCATGAAATTCCCAGAATCTAGATCTCAAGTGATTATCAAGGATTTAGCATAGAGAACAGCTGTTTAGAGAGATGAATCAATGAATCTAGCCCTAAGCACTCCTAATCTAACACTTTAGCACCCTAACCTACACATCTAGAACCTCATTAAGGTGACTACTCACTAATCATACTAATCTCTCTTAAACTTTTGCAAGTTGAGTAGATTAGCATGATTAATGATGAGAAATGGAGATGGAGATGATAGATTCAAAAGAAAACAGCTTTAAACACCCAGATCTCCTTAAACTCTCTTGATTAAACACTCAAATAAAGATATTTCTCTTCTTAATGGAGTCTTTTCACCAAAAAGGCAAGAGACAAAGGGAATAAAACTTAGTTCTCCCCCAAAAAACCCTAAAAAGTATTTATACCTTCTTAAAAACGAACCGGGTCAGCCCGGAACAAACCGGGTCCTGACCCGGTTTTAATGGATAAAGTGGGAAAAGCTGCGGGTCGGTTCAGTATGTCCCAGGCCGCACACCTAAGTCGCAGTAGATGAAGACTTGTCTTGTGAGGCTTGAATCACCTTGTCGGAGCCGCACGCCTATCTAGGAGTAAATTGCGAGTGTTTCTGCGGCATGGTCTCCTTCCTCTCCAACTCGCAGGGCTGAGCCGGTTTCTGGGGGATGTAGAAACTGTGCGGGTTGGTCTCTATTGCACTTAGGTCGCAGGCTCAAGTCGGAGTGAATTCCGAGTGATCGTGCGGCATAGATCCAGGCGCGGATGACTCGCATGCCTAAGTCGCACGATTGTGGACTTAGCATTTCTCTTGCTCGGGAGCTCCAGACCTCTTCCAGTGATAGTTTACCCGCACATTTCAACTCGCAGCATCAGCATTCAGGTGTTCATCTTCAGGCCTGCGGGTTAACCAAGTCGCAAGACCATCTCGCAGCATCCAGAGCAGCTTAGATCACTTCGCATTCCGGAGAGTGTAACTCCTGTGATACTTGTCCGAATTGAATGATTTCGGTTGCAGAAGACAGAGGACTCATTTATCTCCAACTTTTGTGAAGGAAGTTTCAGTGCTTGGGAGGTGGAAGGCTTCCTGGAGGGCACATCTTTGCAGTGCATGTATACGACCAGAGAGAGGCGTCTAGACATGTGTCCATTCCGGAGGCCGTATCTTCCTGCTCATAGATCCGAATTGAATGCTCTTGGACGTTCTGGAAAGAAAACTCAAATGTCTCTGATTCTCATGAAGGACCCGGAAGCTGAATCGGCCTGGAAGTGCACCGTCCTTCGCATCCTTCAGAACTGATCTGCTCGGTCCGGAATACCTGCGAGACAGGGGTTTCTTCCGACGAGCTTATCTCTCTGCTCACGCGTCCGAATTCTACGATTCCAATTGCTATGAGACCGTGCTTCAATGCTCTCCAACTTCTATGAAGGACCCGCCTTCTGAATCGGACCGGAAGGCTCCCCGGACAGGTGATTTCTGAGACTCGTTCGCACCCGGAGATTTTGGCCGATATACTTAATTCGCGGTACGTGAAAATGGCCGGTAAAGCTTCCCGCGGTACATGAAAATGGCCGGTAAAACCTTCCTGGCCAGCGAGAATGGCCGATAACCTCCATAGACTCAAGTTTTCCACTTTTTCAAGCTCTGCTCACCATTCCACCTCCTGGATTCATCTTTTCAGCTCCATAATCACCTGATAGACACTCAAAACATGCAAAGACTCATTGGGACCTAATGCATCTCCTAAGTTCTAAAACAAACCCTAGGGACCTAAAATACATGAAATAAAACATGATTTGGAATGATTTATGCAACCTAAATGATGCAAATTATGAACATATCATTGAGGAGTGTTGTAAAACCTCCGTCTGGTGGCTTGAGAAGTGTTGTAAAAACCTCCCTCGTAGTAGAGATTTCGATTTATAGGGTCCATTACTTCGGGAACTGAAACAAAGAGAACCGAAAAGACTTGAGGACAAGTCCTTTTCAAGAGGGGGAGGATGATACGATCATGGACTCGGAGGACGACCCAGGCAATGGAATCGAGGTTCCGGAAGCACATTTGGGCGTACCGGATGGACCCATGACACGATCCAGAGCTAAGAAGCTGGCAGAGACGGTTCAGGCTGTACTTAATGGGATCAAGATCGGACCAGGCGACCCAGCATCACCAAAGATTGTGACCGTGCTCATGAACGGACCAGGCGACCCAGCATCACCCAAGATTGTGACCGTGCTCATGAACGCCGGCTGTAACTAATCTGGTCCGGGTGATGGCTTAATACTCTTTTTCCTTACACCCGGGTTTGTCCCAATGGGTTTACCGGGTGGGGTTTTAATGAGGTTAAGTCCATTGCCCATCTCTCGACCCAGGTTTGTTTGCGGTCTGGTTCATGGGTCGGCAGCGCAAGAGTCATTTTCGGCTTGGCAATTCAAGAGTCAGTCAAAGGCCAGCCGAAGAGTCAGTCCTTAGCTTATTTATTTCAGTCAAAGACTTTATTAATTTTTCTGTCATTTTCGAGTTTGTCTCTTGGACTACTCCGCCTGCTATATAAAGGCTTGTACCCCTTCTCATTTTCGCCATTCACTTATAAAATAAAAACTGAGATCTCTCCTTTGTTCTTTTTGAACTTTTTCGATTCCTTAGGTGGTTAGCCTCTTGAATCATTTCGATTTATCAAGTTCACTCCATAGAACTTGACGCAGCCTTCGCCTGCAAAGTTTAAGTTTCCGTTAGTAGTAATCGGGACTTAGGGATTTTCGGGAATCAATTTCCCACGCCCTAACATCCTTTTACCGGCGAACTCTTTCTCTTTCTTCCACCCCCTTGTTCCAAGTTATTCTCCGCGAGTTTGGGCCTAAGGATTTTCGGGATTTACTCTCACGCCTTAGCATCTGCTCCGAGATCCAGCTGGAGTCAAGGATTTATCCATCCGATACCGACCAAGTTTGTGCCGTTCTTTGGGAATTCGTATCAACTGGATACTGCTTCCAATGGGAATTTTCTGGGAAAGGAAATACATGCTGCTTTAGAGCAATGAGCAATGATACTTATGGTGAAGACAATGACAGATCAAATAGATCTGAAGGTTCAAGCTCAGAACAGAGGCTCACTAGGGAAGTTAAGGAGTTGAGGAGTGAATTGGACAAGTTGAAATTCACCACTCAGAAGCCAATGCATTTTGTAGGAGAGTATGAGGAACCTTCTCAAATCTTTGAGAACATAAGTGAAGAAGGACTAACCCAAGAGGAGCTTAACTACATTGGGAATCAGAGGTTCCAGAGATATCAGTATGGTAATGCCAATCCAAACCTTTCCTACAGGAACACCAATGTAGCTAACCCACAAGACCAAGTCTATCCCAATTCTCAAGCTCCACAGAACTTTGTTCCCAAGAACAACTTTCAAGGGTCTTTTCAACCCAAGAATCAGTTTGCTCAGAATCAGGGTTTTCGTCAGCAACAGCAACCATTTCAAGGTACTAGTTTCAGTTCACAGCAGCAAAAGGCACCACCAGGGTTTGGTCCACCACAGTTCCAACAGCAGGCGCCGTTCAACAACAGTTTTAGCCACCACAAGTTCAGCAGCCACATATGGGGACAGATATGGTTGGTATTCTGCAACAACTACTTCAGGGTCAACAGATCTTTGCAAGCCAGAATGCAGACATGCAGCAGGACATCAAGGAACTGAAGCAGAACCAGGCATCAAGCTCAAGGAACCAGGGTCACCTACCTGGAAAACCAGAACCCAACCCCAAGGAATATGATAAGGCCATTACACTGAGGAGTGGAAAGGAGTTACCTGGTATTGAGAACAACAATGTGATCATTTAGGAAAATGATCAAACTGAGGGGGAGGCAGCCTTAACAGATGATCAAGTTGCTGAGAAACCAAGGACAGAAAAGGGTAAAGAGGTAGCAAAGGAACCTGCACCAGAGAAGACATATGTGCCACCACCTGCATACCAACCCATGCTCCCATTTCCTGGGAGATTTAAGAAGCAACTTGTGGACAAGGCAAGAGCTGTATTTGAGAAGGCACTCAATGAGACACCACTCACTATGAAGATGGGGAAGTTCTTGAAGGATGCCATTCTGAACAAGACAAAAGAGCTTCAAGGCATGGTGGTACTAAGTCATGAATGCAGTGCTATCATTCAGAAGAAGTCCATTCCAAGAAAGTTGACTGATCCAGGGAGTTTCACACTCCCTTGTGCCGTTGGACCTCTTCTATTCTCTGGATGTCTTTGTGATCTAGGAGAATCCGTCAGCTTGATGCCATTCTCCATAGCAAAGAAGCTGGGCTTTAGAGTCTTCAAACCTGCAAGGATCTCTCTTATCCTTGCAGATAGATCAGTTAGATTGCCTGTTGGTATGTTGGAAGATCTACCTGTTAAGATAGGTGGTTTTGAGGTTCCAACAGATTTTTTTGTACTGGAAATGGATGAGGAACCAGTTGATCCTCTTATCTTGGGGAGGCTATTCTAGGCCACTGAGGAGCCATAATTGACGTGAGAGCTGGGATAATAGGGCTTCAACCTGGGTCTGAAAAGATCAAGTTTGATGTGAATGAGATGATGAAGAAACCCACCATTGAAGGTCAATGTTTCTATGTGGAGACAATGGATCAGTTGGCTGATGAGTTGCTTGAGGAGCTGAACACTGAGGATCCTCTTCAAGCTGCTCTAACTCAAGAACAAAGAGACAATGGGCTCTTAGCAGAAGCAAGTGAAGGGTACAAGTTGTATTTGGACAATGCTAGAGAGCTGGATGCTGAGACAAGGTTTTTGGAACTGGAACAAAGTGGCTCTGAGGTTTTTGCTATCAAAGGATCAGACACCAGCCAAAGCAGCTTGGACCAGGATTGGAATGAGGCTGATGCACCCCCTGTTGAGCTCAAGCCTCTACCAACAGGGCTCATGTATGCTTTCTTGGGCTTAAACTCCACATATCCAGTAATCATCAATGATAGCTTATTAGAACATCAAGAGAGTGCATTGCTTAGTGAGATAAGAAAGTTCAGGAGAGCCATAGGATATTCTTTGGCTGATATTAGAGGGATCTATGTCCTCTATTGAGCATCAACGACGTCTTAACCCCAACCTTAAGGAAGTGTTTAAGAAGGAGATACTAAAACTTCTTAAAGCAGGGATAATTTACCCAATTTCTGACTCAAGATGGGTGTCTCCTGTTCATGTTGTGCCCAAGAAGGGTGGGATCACAGTGGTTAAAAACGAGAAGGATGAGTTGATAGCTACTAGGACTGTCACAGGACACAGAATGTGTATAGACTATAGAAAGCTCAATGCTGCCTCTAGGAAGGATCATTTTCCTTTACCTTTCATTGATCAGATGTTAGAGAGGCTTGCAAACCACCCCTTCTTTTGTTTTTTCAATGGGTACTCGGGGTTCTTCCAAATTCCCATAGATCCCCGAGATCAAGAAAAAACAACATTCACATGCCTTTATGGCACATTTGCATACAGGCGAATGCGTTTTGGTCTCTGTAATGCCCCTGCCACATTTCAACGTTGCATGATGCATATATTCTCTGACATCATTGAAGAGAAGGTTGAGGTGTTCATGGATGATTTTAGTGTCTATGGCTCCTCCTTCTCGGATTGTCTCTCTAATTTGTCACAGTTCTTGGAGAGATGTGAGCAGCATAACTTGGTGTTGAACTGGGAGAAATGCCACTTCATGGTGCAGGAAGGAATAGTTCTTGGGCACAAGATATCTGAGAAGGGCATAGAGGTTGACAGAGCAAAGGTGGAAGTGATGGTGAATCTGCAAACTCCCACTTCAGTCAAAGGGATAAGGAGTTTCCTTGGGCATGCAGGGTTTTACAGAAGATTTATCAAAGACTTCTCAAGAATTGCCAGGCCCTTGACAAGGCTGTTGTGTAAAGAAGTTGATTTCATCTTTGATGCTGAGTGTGAAGAGGCCTTCAAGATGATCAAGGATGCATTAGTCAGTGCACCAATAGTCGAGGCACCAGACTGGTCCCTTCCTTTTGAGGTTATGACTGATGCATCTGACTTTGCAGTCGGAGCAGTTCTGGGCAAAGGAAGGACAAGAAGCTACATGTCATCTACTATGCCAGTAGAACATTTAACTCTGCACAAGAGAAGTATGCTACCACTGAGAAGGAAATGCTGGCAATAGTCTTTGCCTTTGATAAATTCAGAAGCTACCTGGTGGGATCAAAAGTCATTGTATATACTAATCATGCAGCCCTCAGGTATCTGATGACCAAGAAAGATGCCAAGCCAAGACTGTTAGGATGGGTTCTTCTACTTCAAGAGTTTGATATGGAAGTACAAGACAAAAAGGGGATAGAGAATGGAGCTGCAGACCATCTCTCTAGGCTGAGAATTGACTCTGAAGTGCCTTTTAATGACAATCTCCCTGAGGAATCACTGATGGTGCTCCACTCTTACTTGGAGTTTGAAGAAGTGGACAGCATTCAAGAGAAGAGGATGCCTTGGTTTGCTGACAGAGTGAATTATCTTGCTTGTGGAGTGGAACCACCTGAATTAGATGCTTACCACAGGAAGAAGTTCTTCAGAGATGTCCAAAGATACCATTGGGATGAGCCTTACCTCTATGTCCTGAACAAAGATCAGCTGTATAGAAGGTGTCTTGCTGAGGAGGAGATGCAACCTGTGTTGCAAGAGTACCATGGTTCAGCTTTTGGGGGTCACATGGGAGCATTCAAGACTGTGGCCAAGGTTCTTCAGAGTGGGTTTTGGTGGCCCACAATGTTCAAAGATGGTCACCTAGTTGTTTCAGCATGTGATGCCTGTCAGATGCATGGGAACATATCAAAGAGCAGTGAGATGCCTCAAAACCCAATTCTAGAGGTTGAGATCTTTGATTTCTGGGGAATTGACTTCATGGGCCCCTTCATTTCATCCTATGGGAATCAGTATATACTTGTTGCTGTGGACTATGTGTCCAAATGGGTTGAGGCCATTGCTTCCCCTACCAATGATTCCAAGGTAGTAGTGAAGTTGTTCAAGAGCATTATCTTCCCATGATTTGGAGTACCAAGAGTTGTTATATCTGATGGGGGATCTCATTTTGTGAACAAGACTTTGGAAGGATTGCTGAGAAAGCATGGAGTGAAACACAAGGTAGCTACTCCTTATCATCCTCAAACTAGTGGCCAAGTTGAAGTATCTAATAGACAGATCAATGCCATTCTTGAGAGGACTGTTAGCTCAAGCAGAAAAGATTGGAGCAAAAGGCTAGATGATGCATTGTGGGCTTATAGGACTGCCTTTAAAACTCCTATTGGGACATCACCTTTCAATCTGCTATATGGTAAGAGCTGCCAACTTTTATATCAAGACAGCTCAAGAGAAAAGGCTCATTCAACTCCATGAACTTGAAGAGATAAGGCTTGGGGCTTTTGAGAGCTCCAAGATTTATAAAGAAAGACCAAGGCTCTGCATGACCAAAAGATTCTGAAAAGGGAGTTCAAGGAAGGTGATCTAGTGTTGCTGTTCAACTCTAGGCTTAAGTTGTTTCCAGGAAAACTTAAGTCTAGATGGTCTGGTCCCTTTAAGGTTCTTGAAGTCAGGCCATATGGAGCTGTTGTGTTAGAAGGAAAGAATGGTCAAGAGTTTTTGGTAAATGGCCAAAGGATCAAGCACTATCTGGTTTCACAAGGGAAGGAGGAAGCTACATCAGTTCCCCTTCTTGATTCACCTCCAGCCAGTTAAACAGGTTTCCAAAGTCAAACTTAGAGACTTTAAACAAAGTGCTCTTGGGAGACTCCCGAGCTTATCTTTGTACATAGTTCCTTTGATTTCTTCTGTTTTCTTTTATGTTTTAGAACTTTTTGATGGGTTTTGTGAGTTTGTCTCAGGTTCTAGGTGATTTTTGGAGGACATAGCCCAGTGATAAATGGAATGGAGCATGTGAGAGGGCTGAGAGAAGTGTTTAAGGTCTGAAAAACTTGGAGGACGCCTGAGTGCTACCTGGGTGTGCGGCTTGGATCAAGAAATGACTAACCCGCAGCAGGACTCGTAATCTATCTGGTGCAAGAGGATCAGGCCGCACAAAAGAGAGGAAAGGCCAAGGTGACTAAGTGCTGAGTCCTGCGAGTTGGTTGTGCTAGCTGGTGTCCAAGAGCCCAGGCCGCAGCAAGACTCGTAATTCACACCGGTCTGGGCGTGCGAGAAAGAAACAAGAGGACCAAGCCGCACAAGATCAAGAAGAAGCCTGAGATGTTTAAGTCCCAAAGTCTGCGACCTGGGAGTGCGGCTCAGTAAGCCATTGACTAAGCCGCACAATGATCCGCATTTCACTCTGAGTTGGGTGTGCTGGCTGGGAGAAAGAAGACCAGGCTGCACCAAACGAAGAATGGCCGAGGTAGCTATGTACCAAAGTCTGCGACCTGGTGCTGCGGCCTGAAACCCAAGGAAGCTAGGCCGCACTATGATCCGCAATACACTCCGAGTTGGTTGTGCTAGCTGGGAAGCATAAAGACAGGCCGCACAAAAAAGGAGAGGACCCCGAAGTGTTTAAGTCCCAAACCGTGCGAGATGGAGCTGCGGCCTGGGTACAAAGGAGTTAAGCCGCACGTCCTTCCGCAATTTAATCCGAGTTAGTTGTGCTGGCTGGGAGCAAAGGGACCAGGCCGCACAAAATGAAGAAGATGCTGAAGACGCCTAAGTGTTGAGAGTGTGCGACCTGGTCATGCGACCTGGGAACTGGCAAGACCAAGTCGCACAAACGATCGCAAAACACTCCGACTTGGTCGTGCTAGCTGGTCAAAATGGAACCAGGTCGCAGCATGGAGAAGAGGTCAAATCGAGCTGAAGAATTTTTACTGCAGCTTGGGCATGCGAGATAGAAAGAGAGTGACCAGGTCGCACAAAAACAATTCCGGTTCTACACCGAGACGGTCGTGTGGTTCAATCCTGACGGTTCCAGGTCGCACAAGGAGAGAAAGGAGGCCGGTCAACGAGAAATGGACGGGTCAAAGCCTTGACTGGTCAAAAAAAATCTATTGACCACCAGTCCAAAGGCTTGACCCTGCCCCACACTGAAACACCCCGTCCCGGCCTTTCTAAGGCCGCGGACGATGCATTCCATGTTCAGGCCATCTCCTGGCTGAACTTCAACATTTTCTACTCCTTTCTTAGATAATCATTTCTTACAAGTGATTTCCTTCAGCTATTCCCTATGACTTTACTTATCCATTTAACGTTTCTACTATTGCACAGCGGAATTTCCTTGTTACTTAATCTTTTCTCTTCCCCTTATTTAATTCTGATCTATCACTTGCCGGTCAGATTATCTTTTACCTTCAGACAGCCCTCTTTGACTTCTGTTCGGATTATAGAATAATCTTAGACTCGGTTCAAGTCATACATCCTATTCATTCCATTCCGTAGACCTAGCCGTCTAGTACCATCTAAGTCTCTAACTATTTGTTCCTAGTGAGTGTACTTACCATAGCCACGTTCGTGATTCGGCGCCCCTTTGATTCGTTTCCGTAGATATAAACAACCAACCATCCCCACATGACTAAGTAACTGATAGAGAATCCTCTATTCCGGCTCGTCAATGCGTGCAGATCCAGTTCCGACTTATGCACCATTTTCATGACCGTTTTCTCGGGTATATCTTGATCCGATGAATCTTCTCACAGACTGCAATCCCTTCCCTTGATCTGTAAATATTTCCGATCTGGATCATGGGGTCGGTCTTGGGCTGGCCGAGTCTTGGAGAGATCTGTTCCGTCTCCCAAGTCGCTCGGCCGCCGCGCCAACCGGATGCAGTCAATAATCAATACGATTCTACGCGCACCATCGCCGGCCCAATCTCCATTCCAAAGCCGGCGACCCAATGATGATTTCAACTGAGTCATATAGACGGTTCGGCCTAGCCCATACTTTGGTCGAACGTCAAGTACGCCCGGTGAACTCTTTATCGCTCCGGTCGTAACTCACCGTCTGATCAGCCTAGCCCATACTTGGGCCGATCGTCGGATTCGTCCAACAGAACCAATAATTTATCCATACGCTTCCTACCATAAAACGTACCTTAGAGACTTGCGGTCGTTTGCATTTGCCGCACCGTACTCTCTCTTCTTTCCTTCCTGTCACGACCCGCACCAGTTGCTCCGCACGGATTCTTTTCCGCACGGTCATTCCCTTTAGTTTCTCGGTTCTGTCTTAATTTGGGCAGAGTTTCTTTCCTCTTTTTCTGTGTGTCCAAAAATGTGGAGAAAGGGATCTATTTATAGATTTTCCCTGGGCGAACTGGTGCATGTTGTTGGCCGAACGGGTACGTTGATTGGGTGCATAGGCTTTGCAACCCTTCGGCCATAACCGCTTAGCTAACCTAACTCCCACTCAACTGAACCCAGCTACCGATTACTTAGTCTAGCTGAACTGAGCTTCCCGGCAGCTGATCCAGCAAGCTTAGCTCAGCTGACCAGCTCGTTTTAGCTTCAAACAGCTTATTGAGCTTCTTCCGTCTATCTTTATTCTGTTCCAAGTCGCTTCTTTCCCGTAAAACTAATCGGCCCATTGTAAGTTCGCGGGACGCGGACGTTACAAGTCTCCCCCACTTAAATGGAATTCGTCCTCGAATTCGGCGGTGGTAGAATCTAGCTTCCTTGGACTCTGGCCCATCAAGACTTAATATCGTCCCTCGATTTTGTCTTTGTTTGGCTCGGTCTAAATTTTCGATCTTGATCCTTACTAGATTAGATCTTACTCCTCCATGACTTAGTCTAATTCTGACTAAGCTGGATACCTGATCATAGTCTAAATCCGACTTGATCACCCGATCTTTGTCCACGCTGGACTTGATCATGTTTTTCTTGATCCTAGTCATTCTCGACTAGATCTTTACCCGATCTCAGTCCTTCCCCGGACTTGATCCTTTTCTCCCGATCTTGGTACTTTCTGGACTCGATCTGTATTCCCAATCTCAATCCTTCCCCGGACTTGAACCTTTTCTCCCGATCTTGGTCCTTTCTGGACTCGATCTGTATTCCCGATCTTAGCCTTATCTTGGCCAAGTTTGACTCCCAAATCATAGTCTAACCCAGACTAGATTGCCTGATCATAATCTATTACCGATTTGATCACCTTTTCCATGATCTTGGTCAATCTCTGACTTGATCATATCTTTATTCCTTATTATGCTTTGATCTTTCGACTTTTGTGAGCAATCTCTTGGTTCACGGTCACGCTTTGGCGAACATTTACCTGTTCCCATTCACGTTTTCCGGTCTTACCTCAATTCCCATATAATCTTAAGACTTAGCATAATTGATCCCTTTATTCCTTTAGTCCATCTCTGAAATTGTAGGTTTTAGTCCGACTCGATCATTAATCTGTCTCCAAGGTTTACTTATCCTCTCGTCTTTATTGACTAGGATTTAGTTTCGTCCAAACAGATTATGCGATCTCGTATTTATGGTATAGGAACGTTACATGTTCTCCCCCACTTAAATAGAATTCGTCCTCGAATTCAGTGGTGGGTAAAAACCTTGTTTCGTTCCCAACCATTCCCAAATCCCACTCTGAATAGACTAGATTGTTTATCCTATAGCGGTTTGTAGTTCTTGCCTCTGGATAGTCCATCTTGGCTCAGTTGATGTGCCTGGGTAAACTCTCCCGGCTTCCAAGCACACCCCATCTAGCCTCGACTTCCATTTAGCTTACCTACAACTACGCTTTTGGTTTACTGACTTGTCTTTCGAGTGTTCAATGAGTTGGCTTGGACTTATTATTCCCTATCATGGATTGCAGCTACCACTTAAGCCCGATCCTACTCCCAACTTAACTCATCATTCACCGCGGCAAGACACTTCAAAAAATATCTTGACCCTTAAACAAGCCTTTGCAAGAACACTTCCAAGTACCTGTGTGAGCCAAAACTCGCACAACCAGAAATTTGTTTAAGGAAAACTAAGGGATCGGAAACATCTAGGGTTTATCGCCAAAAACAGTAAGATCGAAAGAAAGTTTTTCTTGCTGTAAAAGTGTTTAGTCTTTATTGTTTAGGGTTGCAAAAGTTACAGAATGAATTGTATACATCATCTATTTATACTAATTCTCCGAACTGCCTAGCCGAGAATCTCAGGAGAGATTTTCGGAATATTTCCTTATCGCCTCGTGCGGCTCACCGCCTTTGTATGTCGCGTAGGGTTTTTTATGGGCTTCATCTCTCAAGGCCTTGGTTCGGCCCATCTGAACTTTTCCACGGCTCGGCCCATCTAACTTCTCCACGGCTCGGCCCACTTGCCATTTTAATCGAGATATGATCCGGTCCACCTCACCGAGGCGCGGCTCGGCCCAGGCATGTTGGAGAGGGGCTCGGCCCATTTCTTACGATACGACTCGGCCCATCTGTCTTTCTTCACGGCTCTCCTTACTGGTTTATCTTCACGGCTCTCCCACTTGGTTTATCTTCACGGCTCTCCCACTTGTCTTGGTGAGAACGGCTCTCCCACTTGTCTTGGTGAGAACGGCTCTCCCACTTGTCTTGGTGAGAACGGCTCTCCCACTTGTCTTGGTGAGAACGGCTCTACCACTTGTCTTGGTGAGAACGGCTCTCCCACTTGGTGACCACGGCTCTCCCACTTATCTTTCTTCCATACTTAGTCATTTTGAGATGGTTTTATCCGCTTGGGGTGAAAGCCGACCCCAACAGTTAGCCGCCCAGCTCGTCAGTTTCGGAGGTGAGAGTGACGAGGTCCATTACTCCTGACCGTAGGATAAACCATCGAGTCAAGCTGTTATGACGTAAGCCCGGATGAGGTATTTTGGGAATGAAGACGCCGAGGCGTTCCCAACGAGTGCCGAGGTGTTTCGAGAGGGTACCGAAGATGCCTAGGCAAGTCAAGGACGAGGCGATTTCGTTTTAGTAATGATGAGCCGTGACGAGGTGATTTGAGAAGGTTATGCCGAGCCGAATAAATGGTGAGGCGTTTCGAGAGAAAGTTCGTGCCGAGCCATTTCGTTAACGACGAGGTGTTTCGAGAGAAAGAGTTAATGCCGAGCCGTTCGTTAACGACGAGGCGTTTCGAGAGAAAGTTAGTGCCGAGCTGTTTTGCTAACGACGAGGCGTTTTGAGAGAAAGAGTTAATGCTGAGCCGTTTCGTTAACGACGAGGCGTTTCGAGAGAAAGAGTTAATGCCGAGCCGTTTCGTTAACGACGAGGCGTTTCGAGAGAAAGAGTTAATGCCAAGCCGTTTTGTTAAAGACGAGGCGTTTCGAGAGAAAGAGTTAATGCCGAACCGTTCCATTAACGACGAGGCGTTTCGAGAGAAAGAGTTAATGCCGAGCCGTTTCGTTAACGACGAGGCGTTCACTTTGGTAAGATACCGGCTGAAAACTTGGGTATCCCAATTGTTGGTCTTCCGAGAGAAAATTCCTGATCTATTGACGCGTGTTCGGGTTAGTCATTTCACTGCAGATCCCACACGCTGTTTGGACGGTTTCCCGAGGTTTACGCGGAATTCACGCGCTTCGGTTTTCCTATAAATGGGTGAGCTCCTTCATTCTTCCTCATTATCTTCAAACTCACTCGTTTTTACTAAAGGTAGCTCTCCCTTCTCTCTTCTTTCTCTCTCTAGTTTATTTATTTTCCGGCTAGGGTTTCCGAGGTCTCCGCCGTTCCAGATCTTTTTCCGGCAGAGGCTCGCCGAGTCGTGCTGTAACTATTGTACAAGTCGTAAATTATGTCGAGCCGCTCCGACGATTTGTTGGATTCACTCTTTCACTACGAGCCGAGCCGTGTAGATGCCGAGGTGTGAGGTACAAAAGAATCCTCTGAGCATCCGTTTTGCCGAGCCCTTCCAATCGTTCATCTGACGAGGCGTCAAATAACGCAAATCTGTCAGATGTCGACTCTACAGATGACGAGCCGTCGGTTTCGACGAGCCGTCCCCAGGATCTCATTCCTGATGAAGGTATCAACCGCGCCGCAGTCAAACCCGAGGAGGAGGCATTTCCTTTTGACCTATTCGAGGCGAAGCGTGAGTTGGAACGTCTCATGGCGTCCCGAGGCGCTTCCACATCTGGGCGAGGGCCACGAGTTAAAAGACAAAAGCCTGACCCACCTGGCTCTACGCTTTGCTCCCTTGAGTCGCTCGAGGTGCTAAGGCATCGCTTTGGGATATCCGAGGCGGTGGAGTTCGTCGTTCCAGAGAAGAGCGACCGAGCCGACAAGCCTCCAGAGAATCACTTCACTCTGTACGAGGCGTTCTTTGAACTTTGCTTCCTCTGGTTCCCGATCCCCGGAGTGATCCTTGAATATCTCCTGAAACACGGGATCTCGATTGGGCAAATCATGCCGAGGGGATTACGGCATATGATTGGCATCTTAGTTCGTAGCTTCGAAGGCGAACTTGATATCGACCTGAATCATCTCTGAACTTGCTGGAAATCTGGAAAGCTCCGAAAAGAAATAGATTCTATATTTCCAACAAGGCGAAGCGACGGATCGTAGGCGGTTTTCCCAGCAAGGATCAGTTTTGGACTGAACGCTTTTTCTACGTCTTGGTGAACGAGGCGTGGGTCTTCTATGATTACGTTCACAAAACCAAGACCGCCTGGGGACCACTTGGTAGCTGACCCGAAGCTTTGCCTCGGCTCAGAACTGCTTTTGGTGTCCTCTTTCTTTTCTGAAAAATTTTCTTTTTTGCTTTGTTTTGCAGTTCGGTGCTTTCTTCCCCCGATCCCTGACGACCTCTTTACTGTTCGAGACTCTCTTTCGGCGCGGAAGGTTAATTGGAGGAAGAATTTCACCCTCGAAAGAGTGGAAAAAGTGCGAGCCATCCTTGCCGGAGTCCCCGTCAGCTCTTCGTCCTCTAGTTCTTTAAGGGATACCCGAGAGAAGATGGTGATAATCGCTCTTAGAGAAAGGAAGAGGCGCGTGGCAGAAGAGGCCGCGAGACGAGCTGCCGAGGCGGTGGAGTTCGTCGTTCCAGAGAAGAGCGACCGAGCCGACAAGCCTCCAGAGAATCACTTCACTCTGTACGAGGCGTTCTTTGAACTTTGCTTCCTCTGGTTCCCGATCCCCGGAGTGATCCTTGAATATCTCTTGAAACACGGGATCTCGATTGAGCAAATCATGCCGAGGGGATTACGGCATATGATTGGCATCTTAGTTCGTAGCTTCGAAGGCGAACTTGATATCGACCTGAATCATCTCTGAACTTGCTGGAAATCTGGAAAGCTCCGAAAAGAAATAGATTCTATATTTCCAACAAGGCGAAGCGACGGATCGTAGGCGGTTTTCCCAGCAAGGATCAGTTTTGGACTGAACGCTTTTTCTACGTCTTGGTGAACGAGGCGTCGGTCTTCTATGATTACGTTCACAAAACCAAGACCGCCTGGGGACCACTTGGTAGCTGACCCGAAGCTTTGCCTCGGCTCAGAACTGCTTTTGGTGTCCTCTTTCTTTTCTGAAAAATTTTCTTTTTTGCTTTGTTTTGCAGTTCGGTGCTTTCTTCCCCCGATCCCTGACGACCTCTTTACTGTTCGAGACTCTCTTTCGGCGCGGAAGGTTAATTGGAGGAAGAATTTCACCCTCGAAAGAGTGGAAATCTCCTCAAAATTCTCGATGTGGTCCATCGGAATCTCAGCAGGAAGCCCATGAAAGAGGTGGAGAGAAGATGGTGATAATCGCTCTTAGAGAAAGGAAGAGGCGCGAGGCAGAAGAGGCCGCGAGACGAGCTGCCGAGGCGGCTCAGGCGCAGACCGAGGCGGTTCCAGCACAAACCGAGGCCATCCCTCAACCCGACCCGTCGAGCCGGGAAGGAGACGAAATGACCCGAGCCGTAGAAGGCAACACAGCCGAGGTGGTCGAGAGAAATGCAGCGCCCGAGGTGGAATCGGGCGAAATTGTTCCCGAGGCGTCCGGGGATGATTCGGTGGTGCGGAGCAAAACTCCTTCGAACTCCGCCATTTTAGCCCTCCCGAAGTCGACAAGGCCCGTGACTTCAGTCGTTCAGAAACTCGACCCGAGCCGAAAATGTTCGGCCGCTGACAAGGGGAAGGGCGTTGCTGTTCAGAAGGTCGAGCCGTCCAAGAAGAGGCGGAAGCCGACGCCCGGGGACCCCGCTGCGCGCAAGTTGGTCGTCGATGACCCCGACGCCTCCGCCGTCATGTTCTCGCGTGTAAATAACGCGAACACGCGTCTTCCTCCTCCGGAAAAGTTGAGGAGGCCGAGGTCGTATGGCACGATGGCGCAGCGCGGTACCAAGGTACGTTCCATTTGCTTTCCTTTATTTTCGTAAATTTTTACTAAGGGTTTAACGCGAATTTGTTCTTTGCAGTTTGTCGCGGCCATTAATGACCTGATTGCCGAATACGAGGCGGACCTGTCTAAGGTCGAACGTCGCTTGGCCGAGGCCCGAAATGAGTCCGCAGCGTCAAAGGCGAAGCTAGAAAAGGCTCAGACCGAAGCTGCGGCGGCAAAGGGGAAACTGGACGAGGCGGTGGCCAGGGCGTCCAAGCTGGAAGAGGAGAAGATCGTTCTGCGCGCCAACGTTGACAAGGTCTCCGCCTCGGTCATTCGCCTCGAGGAGGCGAGGAGGGCTAAAAGCGCCGAGGTGGCGATGCTGAAGAGGCGTATCGAGGCCAAGGACGCCTTGTTCGATGCGAAGGTCAAGAGGGCGATAAAGGAGGCAAGGCGAGAGCTTACGGCGAAGTTTCAGGAACGCCTCGCCAAGGTGGAGAAGGGTTTGGCCAGGCTTGAGAAGGCCAAAAATGATGAGAACGATCTGGGGCAGATCAAGGGCAATCTTGCGATGATTGCCGACCTGAAGAAGCCAGACGGCCCCGACTCTTGACGACGAGGAGGCGAAGCTGAAAAGCTGGGAGAGTGAGTATGCCGACGACGAGGCGTACAAGCGTATTGCTTCCGAGGTTCGGTCGACACCACCCTTGGCAACGAGCCGCTCGAAGAGACAGCGGCCAACTAAGGCGTCGTAGATCCGCACGGATCGAACGCGGGCACGCCGGTCCTCTCGAACCTCCTCGCCGAGCGCGAAACGCAGTCCGCGGCCTGATACTCTCTGCTTTTCCCTGTTTTGTCTTTCATGCTTCTGTACTTAGGATTTTTATCTGTTTTCTGAACTCTTTTATGTAACCGGTACCTGGCGGCTTTATCCACCCGACATTTATTTTTGCTTATGGATATATTCTTTTTTCCTTAGCCGTTTTAGGATTTGATGCACTTTATTTTTAACGATCTGTGCGAATATCTATGAGAACAGTTGGCTTAGAGAAAATTGTCGAGGATGAAAACTGCTGCGTCGAAAATGATTTTGATTGCTTCCTTAGCCGAATTCTTCAAAGTCGATAGAAATACGGGCCAAGGGTCGAGTCGTTTAAGGATCTCGTTTGGATTCTTAATCCCGAGCTGGGAGTTAGTTTTGTGGAACATCTTTTAGGTGATGCTGGAAAGTTTTTAAGTGATAATGTCGAGGCAAATTTTTGCTGGCAATGCCGAGCCGTATTTAACGACGAGGCGTTTTCGCTGTGCATGGTGCCGAGCCGTGTTAAACGACGAGGCGTTTTTTCTTTGCATGGTGCCAAACCGTGTAAACGACGAGGCGTTTTCGCTTTGCATGGTGCCGAGCCGTGTAAACGACAAGGCGTTTTGTTTTTGTTAGCCAAGGATGAATTGGTAGTCTCATTGAATCTGACTATGGACCGGTGTTTCCGAGAGGATGAGTATGTTTATCCGGGTTTTAAGAGTTTACTTCGGTTTTAGAGAAAGCGATGTAGCCTCGACTTATATTCTCGTGTGCGATAGTAAACCGTGGCGACCTGATACGTTTTTGGTCTGATATTTGTATAGCGCGCTTAATTTTTATCCGTAGAGGATGTAACTTGAACCCTCGTCCTAGGAAAGGTGGTAAAAGTCCGTTTAGAGAACTTTGTATTTGTTGCCCCGTTGTGGCTAGCAACGAGACGAGGCGTTCGGAGGCTTAGTTTGCTGAACTGAAACTGAGGACCGATTCAGGTCCGAGGTAATCAGGTCATGATATCATGCCGAAGTGGTATGATTACTCGCCGAAGTGATGAGTGATAGAATTTAAAAATCCAAGCTTGTTAAAATAAGTTGCTGATTTAGAAAAAATGAGAAACTAGCCGAAGCGATAATGAACGAACTAGAAATCAGAGGTAAACGTGAAATAAGTAGATGATTAAAAACGAACTGAGAATGTGCCGAAGTGGCGATGTTCCTAAGTGAGCAAATTAAAATTGTAGAGTTAAAGGAGGTATGTGTATACGTACCCACTCCCCCCCCCCTTTTTAGGAGGGGGGACAGCTGAACCCGTCCGAGGACGGGCTGCCTACATACCCTTTGCAGGGATCAAGCCGTTCCGTAGTTCATGCTGGCCGTGCTGTAACTTTAGTGATAATACTTCTTTAGATGCATTGCGTTCCATGATCTTGGAATCGCTTCGTCAGCTAGTGTCGCGAGTTCTTAGACTCCTGGACGAACCACTTTTGGGACCTTGTAAGGACCTTCCCAATTTGCTCCGAGCTTTCCTGCGTTCTTCTCGGCATTGTTTTGGAAGACCTTTTGGAGGACGAGCTCCCCTGCTTTGAATCTTCGGCTACGAACGTTTTTGTTGTAGTAGCGCGCCGTTGCTTGTTGATAGTTCTGGATTCGATGTAAGGCTTGGTCGCGCTTTTTGTTGATTAGGTCGAGCTCATCTAGCATCATTAAGTGGTTCAAGCCCTCCTGTCGTGGTAGAAGTCTTCGTCAAATACCTGGGAAATCCACCTCGGGGGGAATTACGCACTCCGATCCGTAGACCAAAGCGAATGGAGTTTCCCCAGTGGCTCGGCGCGGAGTTGTCCGATGAGACCAAAGGACTCCTTTGAGTTCATCTGCCCACCGTCCCTTCTTGGCGTCGAGCCTCTTTTTCAGACCGTCGAGGATCGTCTTGTTGGCTGCTTGGGCTTGTCCGTTCCCTTGAGGGTATCTTGGCGTAGATTTGCTGAGGCGGATTTTCCACTTCTCGCAGAAGGCTTCGAAGCGTGTTGAGATGAACTGGGATCCGTTGTCGGTGACTATCTCTTAGGGGACCCCATGTCGGCAGATGATATTTTTCCAGACGAAGTGTTCGACTTGAACATCCTTTATGCTTGCGTAGGAATCGGCTTCGACCCACTTGGAGAAGTAATCCGTGAGGACGAGCAGAAAACGCTTCTGCTTCGAGCGATGTAGAGGTCCGACGATGTCCATCGACCATCTCATGAACGGATAAGGTGACGAAATTGACGAGAGCAACTCGGTAGGTTGATGAATTGTTGGAGCGTGCCACTAACACTTGTCGCACTTTGCCGTAAATTTCTCGCAGTCCTTGACCATCGTGAGCCAGAAGTAGCCGTGCCGTTTTATCTTGATAGCGAGCGACCTTCCGCTGGAACGGTTCCCGCACGCGCCGCTGTGCACCTCGTGCATGATCTTTCTTGCCTCCGTTCCTTCGACGCATGTCATGAGAGGCCCTGAAAATCTCCATTTAAACACCTCGCCTTGACGAGGACATACCGCGCGGCCTGAGCTTTTAGTTTGCTGGCTTCCCATTTATCGGTTGGCACCTCTCCATCAGCGATGTACACTCGGATAGCTCCGAGCCATTCTTTGTCGCAGCCGTACTCCGGCTCGGCCGGTGAGGCGTCCTCAACCATAGGAATGGCTTCGTCGTCCTCTAGTTCTTGTTCAGGAGGATTTATCAGCCGAACTCCTTCCACCTCTTCGATGCTAGGACGTTCGATGAATTTGACTGGGATCGTCCGTCGGAGGTCTGGGTCCGAGGTCGAAGCGAGTGCTGCCAAAGCGTCGGCCGAGGTGTTTTCTCCTCGGGGAATGCGCGTGAGTTCGAACTCGTCAAACTTTTGCACCAACTCTCGGACCACCTTGAGGTAAGCTCCTATTCGTCCATCTTTCGCCTCGTATTCTCCGTTGAATTGACATGCTACGAGCTGTGAATCGCAAAAGGTTCTTATCTTTTGAAATCCGATTCCCTGCGCTAGTCGTATGCCGGCGATCAGTGCTTCGTATTCTGCTTCGTTGTTCGAGGCGTGGAAGTTCAGGAGAAAAGACTGCTCCAATATTTCTTCGGTGGGAGAGGTGAGGAAAATTCCTATTCCCGAGCCGTGTTTAGACGACGAGCCGTCGACGTGCAGCGTCCACACTTCGTCTAGAGTCGGCTGATATGTCTATATTTTACATCATTTAGATTGCATTATAGAGTCCTCATCATGTGTTTTCTCATGTAAATTGAGTTTGTAGGCGTCAAAATAGGACTTAGGGCTTGCATTAGGTCCCAAAGAGTTTTGCATGTTTTGAAGTCCTTATCAGGAGCTTTGGAGGCCAATTGGAGCCAAAGAAGAGGAACAGGAAAGAAAACGGTGAAGAAAAAGGTCAAAAATGGTGAAAACCTCTTGGAGGAATTTCTCGGCCAAATCTCATACCGGCTGGTCGGAAACCTCGACCAAAATGTTTACCGGACGCTCATTACCGGCCAAAAACCTTACCGATCGGCCAAAATCGAGTATCGAGTGCAACAATACCACGGGACAAGTTTTTGACCGAGGCAAGGATTTTTACGACCAAAAAGCTTAACGCGGTACACAGCCCTCGGCCATTTTCCTTACCGCGGGAAGGTTTTTACGACCAAAAGTTGCCCTTGCCCGCGCAATTCAGAAATCAGCAATCCGGGGAACCTTCCGTTCCGAATCAGTCGGCGGGGTCTTCACCAAAGTTGGAGATAATCAAGCAAAGATTCCAGAACAGTTGGAATAATCCAATTCGGACCAGTGGAGAGAAAGATATGGCTTCCGGAGCATTCACCAGCATTGCGCGTACCCGAGAACTGAACGGCGAACTTCAAAGATCATGGCGGACGGAGCCTCTCCTGTCCGAACCAGCTTACCCGGTCTTCATCAAAGTTCGAGATCCATGGAAGATCTTCTCATAGCATTTGGAATCTCTCAATTCAGAGCAAAGGGTTGGAAGAGAGGGTCTCCGGAGTTCACATCGGCCTAAAAGTCTATTTTCCGGTAATTTCAATGTGGCGCAAAGATGTGAAATCCAGGAAGCCTTCCACTCCCCAAGCTCCGATGATTTCTTCACCAAAGTTCGAGCTCATTGAGTCATCTTGACTGTGGAACTGGTCCCAGAGCAATTGGAGTCGTGTTCTGAAAGTTATCGCTTCCGGAAGGTGACATGGTCGATACAAGCCTAAATGAGTTGCGATACGCGCTAAGTGTTTTCACAAGCCTCAATATCTTGACCTTGGCATCACTCAAGTCGAGGCTCATATCTTGGAAGTATTCTGGACCAGACCTCGTCCCAAAGCCTTGGCATGATTAGATCGAGGCATGCATACGTAAGAACTGAAGCTGGAAACGACTAAGTGTTGAGAGTACACCTCGGTGTAATGACCTCGGCGTGCATGCCGGACTGTGTTCTCTGAGCTGCCTCGTCATCATGACCCCTCGACATTTTATCCCGAGGTCCCTTGTCACGAACCCAGAATCAAGAACAGAATGGCTCAAGAACACACACGTGAGGATGGATCAAAGACTAGGGTTCATGCATGTTCTTGACGTGTTCTTCACGAGATCTTCATCTGGATCCTGACTCACGTGCACACCTCGGCATGAAGACCTCGGCTTCACTTTCCGACACACCGTGGCACTCACCCATCAACCCAAGGAAGCGGTTCAGTACCCGGTTTGTTCCGGGCTGACCCGCGACACTTTCCCTTTGCGATAAATACATTTTGAGACTAAAAACCTAGTTATCTTATCTCTTATCTGTTTTTAGCTTTAAGAACGTGCCTCTTTTGTGAAACCTGATTAATCTAATCCGATATCTCGTTTTTTCATGAGAATCTTGTTCTTTCTTTATTTTCCTTAATCATCCAGCTCAAACTCCTTATCATGACTAGCTACACTTCTTGCAAAGGACATAGTGAGCTCGTTATGATTAGTGAGTAGTCATTTAAGCGGCTTTAGATGAATAGATTAGGGTGCTTTCAAGATAGATTAGTGGGTTTAGGTGTCTAGTCTTGCATGTTTCATTCTTTAACCGACGAGATCTCTAGGCTGGATCCAAGCACATCACTTGAGGTTCAGATCTGAGACATATCTCGCATCAAAAGTGTTTGTAGAAATGTCTGAACCACTCGGTTAAAGGTTTAAGAGTCTTTCATCACGAGAGTGATAGTTTGTTCTCTTAAATGACATATTTGAACTGAATCTTATTGCTGATTGATTCGTGCTTCTCAAAAGACATTTTGGTATGAAGGAGAATCAGTTTAGATGCTTAATACTTTCATGAGAAGATTAACATGCCTTGAGTACAAAGTTAAATGAAACCGCTTGATAAAATGATTCATTAACCCATTAGTTTAGCTTGGAAGCACCCGAGTCGATTATCTTGTCTAAAGTCTCTGCCTTTATCATTCATTATAATCATCTGAATCATTTATTTGTCATTTGCATCTTAGCTTGTTTCAAATCTCATCATCTGCTTTACTTTTATGCTAAATCGCTTGTTACTTAGCTTAGCAAAAACCTTCACCATTCTCTCTTGACTTAAAGAACAAATGACATAGATAGTGTCTCGTTTACAAGCTTGGATTGACACCCCTTTATACTACTCTGACAGGGGTATTGATAACCTCTATAAAGGCTTAAAAACCTTAAGTTATCAATTGGCGCCGTTGCCGGCTTGTAGGAGCATTAGTCTCTTGTTTGTTCTTAAGTTCAAGCTTTTCTTTCTTTTGTTTTACTAACTACTTTCCAAGTTCTTGTTTTGTTTTCAGGGGCATGAATACCAGGTCTCGGAGCACAGGATCGCTTTTCCCATACGACGATAACATCAACAGATTAGAAAGGCGAGCTCGCGAGAGAGAACGACACTTTGAAAGACTTGGAATGGCAGAACAACAGCGAATGGAGCAACAGGCTCAGGCAGCCGAGCACCAGGCTCAGGCTAATCAGGCGCAGGCCGGAAGAAATGAACAACAAGCCTATGTTAACCAGCAACAGGCTCAAAGAAACGAACGGCTTGCTCAGCAAAACCAACACCAAGCGAATAGAAATGAGCAACAAGCCCATCATGTTCATCCGCCACCGCCACAAGTTCAGAGACAACATCCTCCAATCTGTGTTGGAGAGAATGACCGAGCTAATGCGCACCAATACCGAGCTGGGATTCAAGCTCCACCAGTCCAAAACAACAACTTTGAAGTTAAAGCTTCCCTGCTCAATATGGTGCAAAACTCAAAGTTCCACGGTCTGGCTGGAGAAGACCCTCTCGAGCACCTAGATCAATTTGATCGGGTTTGCGACTTAACCAAGATAAATGGCGTCTCCGAAGATAGCTTCAAGCTACGCTTGTTCCCTTTCAGCCTCGGTGATAAAGCACACCAGTGGGAAAAGAATATACCGAGGGGTTCTATACAAACCTGGGAGCAGTGTAAACTGGCGTTCTTATAAAAGTTCTTTTCCACATCACGCACAGCTAAACTCAGGAATCAGATCTCAAGTTTCACGCAGCACAGCAACGAGAGCTTTAGTGAAGCTTGGGAACGTTTCAGGAGCTACACTAACCAATGCCCACACCACGGCTTCTCAGAGGCATCCCTCTTGAGTACTTTATACCGAGGTGCACTCCCCAAGATCAGAAACCAACTCGATACAGCTTCAAATGGGAATTTTCTTGGGAAAGAGATCAATGCGGCAATGGAACTAGTCGAGAACCTAGCCATGTCCAATGACACATATGGAGAGGACTTTGATAGAGCAAACCATACAGAGGGATCTAGTGATGAACAGCGTATGAAAAAGGATATAAGAGAGCTTCAGAGCAAGCTTGACAAGGTTTTGATGGCGACTCAAAAGCCAATACACTTTGTAGGCGAGTTTGATGAGCAAGGGCCAAGTTTTGACAATGTTAACGAAGATGGTCTAACTCAAGAGGAGCTGAATTACATAGGGAATCAGCAGAAGTATCAGCGGTTCAACAACTACAACAGTAACCCAAACCTCTCATACAGAAACCCGAATGTAGCTAACCCTCAGGATCAGGTGTACGCTGCTCAACAACAACAACAAAGCTATGCTCAAAAGGCTCCTTTTCAGAATACCTTCCAGCCCAAGCAACAGTTCAGTGGGCAACAACACGGCTACACTCAGCAGAATCAAGCGGCTCAGGGTAACAACTTGACCAACCAACCGCAGCAACACAAGTTTCCACCAGGGTTCAATCCGCAGCCGATGGGTAATTAACCACAGATTCAGGGAACGGGTCAGAATCAGATGGGCAACGATGTCTGTGGGATCTTACAGCAACTGTTACAGGGTCAGCAGAGAGTGGAGAGCCAGCACGCGACAATGCAGCAAGATATCAGAGAGCTTAAGCAGAATCAAGCCTCTACATCATCCCGAGGCCCGGCATTACCAGGTAAACCGGAGCCAAACCCCAAAGAGTATGTGAACGCCATCACATTAAGGAGTGGTAAGGAATTACAAGCTCCAACACCTAAGACAAAGCTCATTGAGGCCAATGAGCAATTAGAGGGGGAGGCAGCCTCAGGTGATGCGTGTAAAGACACGGGTTTTGAGAAGGAACCGATCAAAGACAAAGGAAAAGAGGTGGAAAAGATAACTGAGCTTGAAAAGCCATACGTTCCACCACCACCTTACCAACCCAAGATACCATTCCCAGGGCGTTTCAAAAAGAAAATCTTAGACAAAGCCAAGGCGGTCTTTTGAGAAACACTTGGAGAACACGCAACTCACCTTACCCATCATAGATGCTTTCTTAGCTATACCTCAGCTTGGGAAGTTTCTAAAGGATGCGATCCTTAACAAGACAAAGGAGCTCCAGGGCATGGTATTACTGAGCCATGAGTGCAGCGCAATAATACAAAGGAGATCTGTACCAAGGAAGCTATCCGATCCGGGCAGCTTTACATTGCCGTGTGCCTTAGGTCACCTGAAGTTCTCAAACTGTTTATGTGACCTTGGAGCTTCTGTTAGCTTAATGCCTTACACGGTGGCCAAGAGATTGGGATACAAAAGCTACAAGCCGGCCAAGATCTCTCTTGTATTAGCTGATAGATCGGTTAGATTACCGGTGGGGTTGCTTGAGGATCTACCTTTGAGGATCGGTGAGATAGAAATCCCCACGGACTTCATAGTTCTTGAGATGGACGAGGAACCATTAGACCCTATCATCTTGGGCCGACCGTTCTTAGCAACCGAAGGAGCCATAATAGATGTGAGAGGAGGAATGATTGAACTGCACATCGGTTCCGAGACTATGAAGTTCAACGTGAAGGAGATGATGAAGAAACCGACCATTGGAGGTCAGGTTTTTTATGTGGAAGTGATGGAGGAGCTAGCTGATGAGCTCCTAGAAGAGTTAAACGCAGAAGACCCATTGCAAGTGGTCTTGACACGTGAACAAAGCGAGCACGGGTACTTGAACGAGGAAAGCGAGGTGTACAAGCGTCTTTTGGACCAACCGAGGGAACTTGGAGCTGAGGCGAGGTTTTTGGAGCTCAGGAAGAGCGGCCTCGACATCTTAGACAGCGAGGGATCCACGGGAACAGAAGAGACACCTCGGGATATCATGGCCGTGACAACTCATACCGAGGCCGATGGTAAACCGCGCGAGAATGAAGCAAAGGCCGAGGAAGCTGTTCCAGGCCAATGCAACTTTGATGCCGATTGGAATGAGGCAGACGCACCCCCTGTTGAGCTCAAGCCTCTACCACAGGGCTCAGGTATGCGTTCTTAGGTCTGAACTCTACTTTTCCTGTGATCATAAACGATAGCTTGCTTGAACATGAAGAACGTGCATTGCTTAATGAAATAAGGAAATTCAGGAGAGCCATAGGGTATTCCTTGGCTGACATTAGAGGGATCTCTCCTGATATATGCACCCACAGGATCCACCTAGAGGACCAAGCCATGTCCTCTATTGAGCACCAACGTCGCCTTAACCCGAACCTTAAAGAGGTGGTTAAGAAGGAGATACTAAAGCTCCTTGAGGCAGGGATAATATATCCAATCTCTGACTCTCGGTGGGTATCTCCTGTACACGTTGTGCCCAAGAAAGGTGGGATCACGGTGGTGAAAAACGATAAGGATGAACTCATAGCCCAAAGAACTATAACCGGCCATCGCATGTGCATTGACTATAGGAAATTGAATTCTGCATCAAGAAAAGATCATTTTCCTTTACCATTCATTAATCAAATGCTTGAACGGTTAGCTAATCATCCTTATTTCTGTTTTCTCGATGGATACTCGGGGTTCTTTCAAATACCTATAGACCCCCGAGATCAATAGAAAACCACATTCACCTGCCCTTACGGCACTTATGCTTATAGAAGAATGCCATTCGGTTTGTGTAATGCACCAGTCACTTTTCAAAGATGTATGATGCACATTTTCTCTGATCTAATTGAAGAGAAAGTTGAGATGTTTATGGATGATTTCTCCGTATACGGCTCCTCTTTCTCCGAATGTCTTGCTAATCTTTCTCAGGTTCTAAAGCGATGTGCGGAGCATAGGCTTGTCTTGAACTGGGAGAAGTGTCATTTCATGGTCCAAGAAGGCATTGTCTTGGGACACAAGGTATCAGAGAAAGGCATCGAGGTGGATAAGGCCAAGATTGAGGTGATGGTGAATTTACAAGCCCCGAATTCTGTGAAAGGAATAAGAAGCTTCCTTGGCCACGCTGGGTTCTATAGACGGTTCATCAAGGATTTCTCCAAGATAGCCAGGCCCTTGACCAGGTTATTGTGCAAAGAAGTGGATTTCAACTTTGATGAAGAATGTGAGGAAGCGTTCAAGAGGATCAAGGAGGCTTTGATCAGTGCACCGATTGTACAAGCCCCTGATTGGTCTTTACCATTAGAAGTGATGACCGATGCATCTGATTATGCCGTGGGAGCTGTCTTGGGGCAGAAGAAAGATAAGAAGCTCCACGTGATTTACTATGCCAGCCGCACCTTAGACTCGGCTCAAGAAAAGTATGCCACCACCGAGAAGGAAATGCTTGCCATTGTGTTTGCATTTGACAAATTCAGGAGTTATCTAGTGGGATCAAAGGTCACGGTTTACACAGATCACGCGGCCTTGAGGTACCTGATGTCTAAGAAGGACGCTAAGCCGAGGCTTTTGAGATGGGTCTTATTGCTCCAAGAGTTTGATATGGAGATACTTGACAAGAAAGGTATTGAAAACGGAGCCGCAGATCACCTCTCCAGGTTGAGAATTGAAGAACAGGTCCCAATTGATGATGCACTACCGGAGGAGACCCTTATGCTAGTCAGGTCTTACCTAGAAGTGGAGGAAGCCAACACGATTAAAGAAATAATCCTACCATGGTTCGCAGACCTAGTGAACTACTTGTCTTGTGGTTTAGAGCCACCGGATCTTGATACCTATCAGAAGAAGAAGTTCTTTAGAGACGTGATGAGGTATTATTGGGATGAGTCGTACCTTTACGTGCTTAACAAGGACCATCTCTATAGGCGATGCTTGGCCGAAGAAGAGATCCATCCAGTGCTACAAGAATGCCACGGCTCATCGTATGGTGGTCATTTAGGTGCGTTCAAGACAGTTGCCAAGGTTCTACAGAGCGGTTTCTGGTGGCCGACCATGTTCAAAGACGCTCAAGAAGTGGTCTCGAGGTGTGAAGCTTGTCAAAGGCACGGAAACATATCCAAAAGGAATGAAATGCCCCAAAACCCAATCTTTGAAGTGGAGGTCTTCGACTGTTGAGGCATTGACTTCATGGGCCCCTTTGTAAACTCATATGGGAATCAATATATCCTTGTGGCAGTGGATTATGTGAGTAAATGGGTTGAAGCTGTTGCATCTCCGACCAACGATTCAAAAGTGGTGGTAAAACTCTTCAAGAGTATCATCTTCCCACGGTTTGGAGTACCAAGAGTAGTCATCAGTGATGGGGGAAGCCATTTCATCAACAAGACCCTTGAGAGTCTTTTGAAGAAGCACGGAGTAAAGCACAAGGTGGCCACCCCTTATCATCCACAAACCAGCGGCCAAGTGGAGGTTTCCAACCGTCAGATAAAGGCCATTTTGGAAAGGACCGTGAACTCATCCAGGAAGGATTGGAGCAAGAAACTTGACGATGCTCTGTGGACTTACAGAACCGCCTACAAGACCCCCATTGGGACTTCACCATTTAACTTGCTCTATGGGAAAAGCTGTCATCTACCGGTTGAGTTGGAATACAAGGCCTTGTGGGCAGTGAAACTTCTGAACTTTGACATCAAGTCCGCACAAGAGAAAAGAGTTCTACAGCTTCATGAGCTTGAGGAAATCCGGTTAGATGCCTTTGAGAGCTCTAAGATCTACAAAGAAAGAACCAAGGCGCTCCATGACAAGAAGATACACAAGAGAGAGTTCAAAGAAGGGGACCAAGTTCTGTTGTTTAACTCAAGACTTAAGCTGTTCCCTGGGAAGCTGAGGTCTAGGTGGTCCGGTCCATTCACGATTCTTGAAGTAAGACCCTATGGAGCCGTGGTTTTGAAAGGAAAAGATGGACAAGGATTTGTGGTAAACGGCCAGAGGGTAAAGCATTACTTGGCATCAGAAACAAGGGAGGGAGCTACCTCAGTTCCTCTACTTGAACCGGAATCAGCCTGAAAAGGTATGAAAAGTCAAACTTAGCGACGTTAAACAAAGTGCTCTTGGGAGACACCCCAAGCTTACCCATGTACATATTTCGTTTTTCATCTTCTTTTTCTTTTTATTTGAAGCTTTTTGAAGGGTTTGTTAAGTGTTTCAGGAGTTAGACAGTGAACCTTGATGGTGAAAGTGAGGGACAGCTTGAAAGAGACACGGCCTGATGAACTAAGTCGAAGAGCATACATAGCCTCGGTATCGACCCTCGGTATATTCATACCATGGTCATCTTTTACCGAGTGAAAGCCTGAGAACCTCAGCTTGATCCCTCGACTTAATTTCATCATGGTCGTGTCTGAGAAGTGCTGTGGTAAAATAACTAAGTGTGGGGGAGGCTCACGGTGTAAATACCTCGGTATAAATATACCGAGGGGCGATGTTCACTTAAAACAGTCAAAAACCTTGATTCGAGGCCGCGACCAGTTTACACCAAGGCCATCCTGTTTAAACCCCCAAGATTCACGTGTTCTTTGCTAAAAACAAGTGACCTCGGCATGATGCCCTCATGGTGGAGCATGCCGAGGTACTCGGTTTCAAGAAATGATCAAAAGCAAGAACACATGAAACACTTAGAACAAAGTAGAGGCTTTGCGAGGTCCAAAGAAAAGACGCGAAAGCTATGGGGATTTACACGGTGGCACGGGATGAAACTACTCGGCTTGGTGCCCTCGGGGTGGAACAAGTCGAGGCAGCTCAGAGAAACACGAGAAAATTTGTCTTGGTCCGTACAACCCACGTCATCCCCATACCGCGTCCATTTGAAGGGTTGCGCGGCATTTTGAATTTGAACACCCGGTCAAAGTGGTTTTTGGCGCGGTCAATGGCTGGAGCTGGAGCAGAAGGGGGGAGCAGTCCCACAATAGTCCAAATGCCAGCTGGAAAGCGCGCTCCAGCCCATACCGACCTCCATACTTAGCCAAAACGCAGAGTTTGCTCTCTTGACTCTTTTCTCTGCATTTCACGAACACAACTCACTCATTTCTCGTTTACTCTGTGTGATTCCAAGCGTTCTAGACTCGTTAGGGTGTTGTCTACTCTGCATAAGCATCTCATTCAGCTTAAATCTTGGATTCCCAAAGGTATTTGCATCTTAAAGAACACATCTTTTTCCTTCATTTTTTGCGAGCTTAAATGTTTGTAAAATGTGGAATCGATTCTTTTAGAGTATATCAGCCTTTGGGAACAATTTTATAAATTCCACCATGGTAGACAACACACGAAAAACCGGTCTTTGCATTTAATATCACTTGCTCTCTAGTTTTTAAAATTCTTGAGAAAAATGCGCTTGGAATCGGTCTTGATGATGATTTGTGTGTTTAAGCTGAAATGTCTAGATAACTTGTCTCTAATTGGTGGTTCTGGCTTGTTCTTACTCTCCTTGATGTTTGAAAAAGCTATGAATACCAGTTCTGTTAGAGAAAGAGTTTTGTACTTGCCAATCTTGAGATACATGTGCTTAACGATATACTTGGTTCTGACGGTTTCTTTGAGAATCTCCCTTGCAGATGACCGGAGATCGAACCGTTCCTACCACCGAGACAAACAAAAGTGCGAGACAGAAGACAGTTTTGAAGGGTAAAGCCGTTGCCGTGCCACGTAGTGGAGGAACCAGCAAGAAACCCTCAATGCGACCCGATGACGAGCCAACCCCCAAACGAGCAAGAAATACTGAGCTCACTCCGGCACCAGCTCTCGAGTCATAGAGGAACGGGAAGAAGGCAGCTGTGGGATCTGATGACGACGAGCCCGGAGCCTTAGTCCCTTATGTGGACAACGGTGACAAAACGTCCAAGAAAGAACCAAAGTCCGAGCCCGAGGATGAACACTTCCCAACTACTGAGGAATACTTGGACCACTTTAACTCAATCAGAGTTGCTCAAAGTCGATTCCCTGACTTGGAGTTGCTGAGGAAACTCGAGATACTTGATGACGTGACCCTCATTTTTGAGAATATGGGCTTGGCAAAGTTCTTTGAGATGAGCGATGTTGCCTACGAAGGGATTACACAGCAGTTTCTTGCAACCTTGGAGGTCATCATCTACCCCAAGAGAGATCCAAAGCGTTTACATGGCAAAGGATTCGGCCACATTGAGTTTGAAATGGATAGCGTGCACTACAAGGTCAGTTTCAAGGAGCTTGATGAAATCTTTGGGTTTGAAAGGAATGGAAGCTCGCTTGACAAGTTTATGTACCCTCGTGATGAGTTGGCCGCCTTGTGGGAAACGATATCTTTTGGACCTTACCTCGGAGGCAAGAGCAAGACAAGCTGCATAAGGAACCCTGCGATCAGATACACCAACCGCATCTTAGCATCAACATTCTTCTCGACCTTTAACCCTGGTGTTATTCACACGGCCGAGCTTGAACTGTTGGGACTCGGACTGAAGCCGTTCATCACTCAAATGAAGAACAAGAAAGAGTTCCAAGGGCCGCTGCATGTACCATCATTGGGTGCATTCTTTGCCATTCAAATGCTCACTTATCGGCACAATGTATGGTGCGACCGCAAGAAGCGAGGAGCAAGAAGACTTCAGAACGGTTGGATAGTCACCAAGATCCTGAGGGCTCAAGGGTTTATATTCCCTGATTCACCAAAGAAGCCGAACCTCATTGATGAGTTATACCTAAGTAAAAGTGGGTTCTTCGGAGGCAAGTCAGGGGACAAATGGGTTTACAACTTCACCCTACTGCATAGAGACGGCACGCAGGTTCTACTGCCTAACCAAAGCCTAACCATGCTCGACAAGCAGTGTAACGTCTCATTCTACGTTCTCAAAGACCAGTTGTATAACCCAGCTCTCGACCCACCAACACGCAAATGCACCAAGGCAGCACCTAGCAAACCCGAGAACACTAATGGCCCGAAAGGTTGTGACAACGAGGAGCAGAGACACTATGAGAGAAGGATCGGAGCAGGCCGCTATCACATTGATCCGGAAGTGTGGGGTGAGCCTGAATACCACACCAAAAAGCTGTATTCGCGAGTGAACACCCTCCAAAAGTGGTGTAAATGGCAAGACAAAACCATCCACGCGTTGGTACATTGTGAAGGCATTTGAAGAAGAAAGTAAAGCAGCTCACGAGGCCATCCTCACCGGATAAGAACTCAGCGACCTCAACCGCACCGATTACAGAAGAAGGAGTTGGAGAAAGCTCAAACGCGAGGAACCCGGAGTTTCCACCAGGCAAAGAAGACTGGATCGACCCAGCTACGGCTTTCTTGCCTGAACCCTCAGAAAGCAGCCCACCACGTCAGCCCACTCCCTCCTGCTCAACATCGAATCCCTCGCACTACTTGGGATCCGACCTCTCCGACTAAGGTATCGACTTCAAACCTTGTACATATGCATCTTGTATATATCATCTTGCATTCGTTCAGTTTGTCTTTTCACTTCTCTCACACGCTTTTATAACACAAGGGACTGTGTTATCTAAGTGTGGGGGGAGGAGCTTTGTGTTTTCTGATCTTGTTTTCTTTGTTCTTATTTGACTTTTGCATTCTTGAGTCTCATTTAGCTTAATACATGTGATAAATTACATCATTCTAGTTGCATCTCGCATTTTAAGATTGAGTCTAGTTGCATCACGTAGGATTGCATCAGTGCAAGGAGCAATGATAGATTTTTTCCTAGAGAGTAAATCACTTGAGAACTTGAACTAAATATGCTTGTGAAACTCATTCTGTGCTTGTAAAGCTTGAAACGATTTGAATCTGAGAAACAAGTTTGAATTACACTCAACTCTAGCTAAGTGATAACCTTGAACTTGAAATGTAAATATCTTTTGATGCATTGCTTGAATAGGCTTGTGGATACCGATATACATACTTGAGCTAGAATCGTTGTTTTTACCACCCTCCTTCCTTAGCTCAGGTAGCTGAATCCACATCATGGATCAGTTCCCTCACCTTGAACCCATCTTTCTTTCGAGCCAATGTTTGTGTGTGAATTGTAAGGCCACCTTGGACTGAACTTGGCAGAAAGTGTTAGGTTTAGAGCGATAAGGGCTTGGCTCATTGAGTGGTATGTTCCAACATCAAGGAACCAAGAGTATTGGTGAGAAATAAGTGTGGGGAAAAAGACTTGTTGGTGAGTGGAAAAAGGTGAGCTGAGTGGAAAAGTAAGAGTGGAAATAGCTAGGGAAATGAATGAAAATGAATTAAGTCTTGGATGTGAAAAGATAAGCTCTGAAATGAAAAGAAGCCAAAGGCTCAAGTGTTCTGAAATGAAAATGAAAGAGGCTATACGCTATGAAAGAAAAGAGCTGTGTGAATAAGTGAAAACCAAGGCTTGAAAATAAAAGAAAAAGGCGAGTCCCCTAGTGAAAAGAAAACGATTGTGAAGAGTGAGGATTCTGAGAGGGTGAGCAAGTGAGAAACGCTTTGAGTGGAGTGTGGGGTGTGATGAGCCTTGCCCTTGTATGCATCGGTTGCTTTTTACCTTTAGCATTCTGCCAAAGTTTGGTCTTTCATAGAGAGATCCTTGTTGCATTGCACCCGCTTGAATATTGATGAGATCATCTTTATCTCATGACCTTACCCTAGCCAAGCCAGCCTATTTGAACATTGCATCATTTGATTCACCGGTTACGAACTTAATGAATGTGAAAGAGTTGAATGTGATAATGACTTGTGGAGATTCCGTGTTTTAGTTGGAGAATATCCGAGTATAGCTTTGCATTGCATATTCGAGCATGAATCCGAGTTATCTTGTGGTCACTTCTCTCTAAAAAGGAAATATGAGCTCCATCTGCATTACAACCTCTCTCTCTCATTTGTTCTTTTTGCTTGAGGACAAGCAAAGGACAAGTGTGGGGGAGTTGATATGTCTATATTTTACATCATTTAGATTGCATTATAGAGTCCCCATCATGTGTTTTCTCATGTAAATTGAGTCTTTAGGCGTCAAAATAGGACATAGGGCTTGCATTAGGTCCCAAAGAGTTTTCCATGTTTTGAAGTCCTTATCAGGAGCTTTGGAGACCAATTGGAGCCTAAGAAGAGGAACAGGAAAGAAAACGGTGAAGAAAAGGGTCAAAAATG
This sequence comes from Eutrema salsugineum, assembly GCF_000478725.1. Taxonomy (NCBI): domain Eukaryota; kingdom Viridiplantae; phylum Streptophyta; class Magnoliopsida; order Brassicales; family Brassicaceae; genus Eutrema; species Eutrema salsugineum. The sequence goes on from NW_006256877.1 coordinate 7,704,333, forward strand.
GTGAAAACTGCTTGGAGGAATTTCTCAGCCAAATCTCGTACCGGCTGGTCGGAAACCTCGACCAAAATGTTTACCGGACGCTCATTACCGGCCAAAAACCTTACCGATCGGCCAGAATCGAGTATCGAGTGCAAAAATACCACGGGACAAGTTTTTGACCGAGGCAAGGATTTTTACGACCAAAAAGCTTACCGCGGTACACAGCCCTCGGCCATTTTCCTTACCGCGGGAAGGTTTTTACGACCAAAAGTTGCCCTTGCCCGCGCAATTCAGAAATCAGCAATCCGGGGAACCTTCCGTTCCGAATCAGTCGGCGGGGTCTTCACCAAAGTTGGAGATAATCAAGCAAAGATTCCAGAACAGTTGGAATAATCCAATTCGGACCAGTGGAGAGAAAGATATAGCTTCCGGAGCATTCACCAGCATTGCGCGTACCCGAGAACTGAACGGCGAACTTCAAAGATCATGGCGGACGGAGCCTCTCCTGTCCAAACCAGCTTACCCGGTCTTCATCAAAGTTCGAGATCCATGGAAGATCTTCTCATAGAATTTGGAATCGCTCAATTCAGAGCAAAGGTTTGGAAGATAGGGTCTCCGGTTCACATCGCCTAAAAGTCTATTTTCCGGTAATTTCAATGCGGCGCAAAGATGTGAAATCCAGGAAGCCTTCCACTCCCCAAGCTCCGATGGTTTTTTCACCAAAGTTCGAGCTCATTGAGTCATCTTGACTGTGGAACTGGTCCTAGAGCAATTGGAGTCGTGTGCTGAAAGTTATCGCTTCCGGAAGGTGACATGGTCGATACAAGCCTAAATGAGTTGCGATACGCGCTAAGTGTTTTCACAAGCCTCGGTATCTTGACCTTGGCATCACTCAAGTCGAGGCTCATATCTTGGAAGTATTCTGGACCAGACCTCGTCCCAAAGCCTTGGCATGATTAGATCGAGGCATGCATACGTAAGAACTGAAGCTGGAAACGACTAAGTGTTGAGAGTACACCTCGGTGTAATGACCTCGGCGTGCATGCCGGACTGTGTTCTCTGAGCTGCCTCGACATCATGACCCCTCGACATTTTATCCCGAGGTCCCTTGTCACGAACCCAGAATCAAGAACAGAATGGCTCAAGAACACACACGTGAGGATGGATCAAAGACTAGGGTTCATGCATGTTCTTGACGTGTTCTTCACGAGATCTTCATCTGGATCCTGACTCACGTGCACACCTCGGCATGAAGACCTCGGCTTCACTTTCCGACACACCGTGGCACTCACCCATCAACCCAAGGAAGCGGTTCAGTACCTGGTTTGTTCCGGGCTGACCCGCGACACTTTCCCTTTGCTATAAATACATTTTGAGACTAAAAACCTAGTTATCTTATCTCTTATCTGTTTTTAGCTTTAAGAACTTGCCTCTTTTGTGAAACCTGATTAATCAAATCCGATCTCTTGTTTTTTCATGAGAATCCTGTTCTTTCTTTATTTTCCTTAATCATCCAGCTCAAACTCCTTATCATGACTAGCTACACTTCTTGCAAAGGACATAGTGAGCTCGTTATGATTAATGAGTAGTCGTTTAAGCGGCTTTAGATGAATAGATTAGGGTGCTTCCAAGATAGAATAGTGGGTTTAGGTGTCTAGTCTTGCATGTTTCATTCTTTAACCGACGAGATCTCTAGGCTGGATCCAAGCACATCACTTGAGGTTCAGATCTGAGACATATCTCGCATCAAAAGTGTTTGTAGAAATGTCTGAACCACTCGGTTAAAGGTTTAAGAGTCTTTCATCACGAGAGTGATAGTTTGTTCTCTTAAATGACATATTTGAACTGAATCTTATTGCTGATTGATTCGTGCTTCTCAAAAGACATTTTGGTATGAAGGAGAATCAGTTTAGATGCTTAATACTTTCATGAGAAAATTAACATGCCTTGAGTTCAAAGTTAAATGAAACCGCTTGATAAAATGATTCATTAACCCATTAGTTTAGCTTGGAAGCACCCGAGTCGATTATCTTGTCTAAAGTCTCTGCCTTTATCATTCATTATAATCATCTGAATCATTTATTTGTCATTTGCATCTTAGCTTGTTTCAAATCTCATCATCTGCTTTACTTTTATGTTAAATCGCTTGTTACTTAGCTTAGCAAAAACCTTTACCATTCTCTCTTTACTTAAAGAACAAATGACATAGATAGTCTCTCGTTTACAAGCTTGGATTGACACCCCTTTATACTACTCTGACAGGGGTATTGATAACCTCTATAATGGCTTAAAAACCTTAAGTTATCATCGGCTCGTTTGTTGCTTCGGCGGGAAGTTAAATGAGGAAATCTGCAAGCACTTGTGACTTTGCAGACGACCTGTTCCGATACTCCATGTCGTATTCGCTTAGCTCTATTGCCCATTTGGCGAGCCGACCGGATTGGCTAGGGCTGTGTAGGATCGAGCGCAGCGGAAGCGTAGCGAGCACAACAATCGAATGTGATTGAAAGTACGGGCGTACTTTGCGAGCCCAGATTACGACGGCTAGGGCGACCTTCTCGATCTGGGGGTAGCAGGTCTCGGCGTCGGTCAATGTCTGGCTAATGTAGAAAATGGGTTTTTGCTCGGATCGTTCTTCTCTGATAAGCACTCCGCTTACAGCTATAGCAGACACTGCGATGTAGAGGAAGAGCGGCTCTCCTTCGACTGGTTTTGATAAGATTGGTGGGCTCGCCAGATAATTCTTCAATTCCTGGAAAGCCGTCTCGCATCGTTCGTCCCACTCAAATTTCTTGTTTCCTCGGAGGGTGTCGTAGAAGGGCAGGCATTTTTCTGTGGAGCGGGAAATAAAGCTGTTTAGCGCGGCGACTCAGTCTATTCCCTGCGGTGGCTTCGACGAGCCGGTCGATGTGTGGCAAGGGAAAGCTGTCTTTTGGGCACGCCTTGTTGAGGTCGGTGAAATCCACACATACTCGCCACTTGCCGTTCTTCTTATTCACGACCACCGGATTTTCGAGCCAGTCCGGATATTTGGCCTCGGCGATTGATACTTTGAGTAACCTTTCGACTTCGTCGTTAACTGCTTTAGCTCGTTCGGGGCCGAGCTTCCTTCTTTTCTGCTTGACTAGTTTAAAGGTCGGGTCCACATTCAGCTCGTGACAAGTCACGTCGATGCTTATGCCTGGCATATCTTCCGCTGTCCAGGCAAAAGTGTTGATGTTTTCCTTGAGGAGGGAAAGGAGTTCGCTTCTCAAAGGCTCTTCCAGCTTTGCTCCTATTTCGACGCATCGCTCCGGGCGCGCCTCATCTATGCACACCGACTCCACCACATCACATACCTGCTCGGCGCGTGTTTCGCGGCTCTCCGCGATCTGTAATTGCTATAAGAGTTTCGAGAGCTTGTTCGCGGGCTCTCGGTCTGTCTTCATCTTTTTCCGGTCTATGTCTGCTCGTGCAACGGTGACGGAGTTCCTCAGCTTGTGCTCGGCTAGGCAGCACATTCGTGACTCCTTCTGATTCCCCCAGATCGTTTTGACACCTGCTGGAGTTGGGAATTTGAGACAGAGATGATACGTGGAGGGTACCGCCCTCATCCCGTTGATCCACGGAGTTCCCATGATCACATTGTAGATTGCTGGGTGATCAGTGACGCAGAATTCGATGATCTTAGTGACTCCGCCAGCTACCACAGGAAGCCTGATCGTTCCCATAGTCATCGTCGTTTCTCCTGAAAATCCGGTTAGAGGTTTGGGGATTGCTTCCACCTCGGAGAGGTCGATTCCCATTCTTCTGAGTTTTCCCTGAAGATGACGTTCACTGAGTTTCCAGTATCGATGAGCACCCTTGCTACGTCATGATCCCTGATCATTAACTCAATCACCAACGGATCGTTGTGAGGTCGATCGATTCCTGCCGTTTCCTCCTTGGCGAAGGAAATCACTGTGTTTGGGATGTCGGTTGGTTCTGTCCAATTCTCCTTTGCTTCGGCTCGGCGCTGATAGGCTTTGATGGAGGACACGGTATCTTGGTAGTATAGAGATCCACCCATGATCATATTGATCCTTTGCCTCGGCTCGGGTTGCTCTTCGGGTTCGCCTCTCCTGTCGCGCTTGGAGTTATCGCCTCGTCGGGGAGGATTCGCGGGTTTTGCCACGCCGCTCGGCTCGGCTCTCTCTTGTTGTTCGTTAGGGACGAGGTCTTTGAGGTTGACCGCGTTCTGGAGCTCTCCCGCCGCCATCTTAGCTGCGAGTTTTGCTCCTAGGGTTTGGCACTGAGCCGTTGAATGCCTGTAGGTCTGGTGATACTCGCAGAATGCTTTTTCGTCGTAATTGGTGGGCTTTCTTACCCAAGTGTTGTTGCGCGACTCTCCTCTTCCGCGTCCAGTGCCTACTTGGTAGTTGTGGACACCTCCGCTTCTAGATTCGTCTGAGCTCTGCGTTGTTGCGTTGTTTGATGGGTTGCCTTTCTTCGAGGGGCGCGTCAAAATTGAGCTTCGGATCGCTGCTTTTGTTGTTTCGTACTGCTCGTCCAGGTTCTTCATGTCCTCCTCATTTACGACGAAGTCTGATGACCGATGCAGAGCGTCCTGAATTGTTTGCGACGTGTTCAGCGCCATCTCCCTTCGAAACTCTGATTTGTACCATAGGGATCGTTTTAGAGCTTCGAGTGCAGCCTTGTCGCTTATCCCTTCTATTTTGGATACGACTGCCTTGAATCTTGCCATGTAATCCCGAAGCGGTTCGTTTGGTCCTTGGGATAGTGTCCACAGGTCGGCATCAGATGTTCCTCTGTTGATATGTTCATAATTTGCATCATTTAGGTTGCATAAATCATTCCAAATCATGTTTTATTTCATGTATTTTAGGTCCCTAGGGTTTGTTTTAGAACTTAGGAGATGCATTAGGTCCCAATGAGTCTTTGCATGTTTTGAGTGTCTATCAGGTGATTATGGAGCTGAAAAGATGAATCCAGGAGGTGGAATGGTGAGCAGAGCTTGAAAAAGTGGAAAACTTGAGTCTATGGAGGTTATCGGCCATTCTCGCTGGCCAGGAAGGTTTTACCGGCCATTTTCATGTACCGCGGGAAGCTTTACCGGCCATTTTCACGTACCGCGAATTAAGTATATCGGCCAAAATCTCCGGGTGCGAACGAGTCTCAGAAATCACCTGTCCGGGGAGCCTTCCGGTCCGATTCAGAAGGCGGGTCCTTCATAGAAGTTGGAGAGCATTGAAGCACGGTCTCATAGCAATTGGAATCGTAGAATTCGGACGCGTGAGCAGAGAGATAAGCTCGTCGGAAGAAACCCCTGTCTCGCAGGTATTCCGGACCGAGCAGATCAGTTCTGAAGGATGCGAAGGACGGTGCACTTCCAGGCCGATTCAGCTTCCGGGTCCTTCATGAGAATCAGAGACATTTGAGTTTTCTTTCCAGAACGTCCAAGAGCATTCAATTCGGATCTATGAGCAGGAAGATACGGCCTCCGGAATGGACACATGTCTAGACGCCTCTCTCTGGTCGTATACATGCACTGCAAAGATGTGCCCTCCAGGAAGCCTTCCACCTCCCAAGCACTGAAACTTCCTTCACAAAAGTTGGAGATAAATGAGTCCTCTGTCTTCTGCAACCGAAATCATTCAATTCGGACAAGTATCACAGGAGTTACACTCTCCGGAATGCGAAGTGATCTAAGCTGCTCTGGATGCTGCGAGATGGTCTTGCGACTTGGTTAACCCGCAGGCCTGAAGATGAACACCTGAATGCTGATGCTGCGAGTTGAAATGTGCGGGTAAACTATCACTGGAAGAGGTCTGGAGCTCCCGAGCAAGAGAAATGCTAAGTCCACAATCGTGCGACTTAGGCATGCGAGTCATCCGCGCCTGGATCTATGCCGCACGATCACTCGGAATTCACTCCGACTTGAGCCTGCGACCTAAGTGCAATAGAGACCAACCCGCACAGTTTCTACATCCCCCAGAAACCGGCTCAGCCCTGCGAGTTGGAGAGGAAGGAGACCATGCCGCAGAAACACTCGCAATTTACTCCTAGATAGGCGTGCGGCTCCGACAAGGTGATTCAAGCCTCACAAGACAAGTCTTCATCTACTGCGACTTAGGTGTGCGGCCTGGGACATACTGAACCGACCCGCAGCTTTTCCCACTTTATCCATTAAAACCGGGTCAGGACCCGGTTTGTTCCGGGCTGACCCGGTTCGTTTTTAAAAAGGTATAAATACTTTTTAGGGTTTTTTGGGGGAGAACTAAGTTTTATTCCCTTTGTCTCTGGCCTTTTTGGTGAAAAGACTCCATTAAGAAGAGAAATATCTTTATTTGAGTGTTTAATCAAGAGAGTTTAAGGAGATCTGGGTGTTTAAAGCTGTTTTCTTTTGAATCTATCATCTCCATCTCCATTTCTCATCATTAATCATGCTAATCTACTCAACTTGCAAAAGTTTAAGAGAGATTAGTATGATTAGTGAGTAGTCACCTTAATGAGGTTCTAGATGTGTAGGTTAGGGTGCTAAAGTGTTAGATTAGGAGTGCTTAGGGCTAGATTCATTGATTCATCTCTCTAAACAGCTGTTCTCTATGCTAAATCCTTGATAATCACTTGAGATCTAGATTCTGGGAATTTCATGCACCAAAAGTGTTTGATGAAATTCCTGAAAGAGTTGTGTTAGAGGTTTAAGTAATTTTTCATCATGGGAATGATTTGTTAAATGCTTGAATGATCATTAAGAGCTGTTTGTTAATGCATATTGATTCATGTTTCACAAATGGGAATTTGGTTTGAAAATGGATTAGTATAGGGGTTAATACCTTCATGAGAGGATTAACCTAGATTAGAGTTCTTAATCATTTGAATCATGTCTCATCATTGTCATTAGCATTTCTAGTTTAACACCAAGGCACCCTAACCAACTATCATGTCTAGAATCTCATGCCTCCATCATATCATATTCACATCATTTGTCATTGTCATTTGTCTTTAAACCTGTTTATGTTTATAGTTGTCTCTAGATTAATCAAAACCTATTCTTGTTTGCTTGAATTAAGAACTTGATCATATAGCTTAGTGTCTAACACCACATCTGGATTGATAAACCTCTTTGTACTACATTGACAAGGGGATTGATAGCCCTGAGACCCTTAAAAGTCTTATCTATCATCTGTCCATGAACATCGAGTACTGTTTCAGGAACAAGGCGGAGAGCTGTTGAAAACTGCCGATTGAATTTTGTTCCTGCCTTGAAAACCACTCGAGCGCGGCTCCTTTGAGATGCTCCACGAAGAGCAGGCAGTATCCAGCATCTACTTTGCGCTCGGTGAGTTTAGTGGCGTTCTTTGTGAAGGCTCGCCCCATTGCTATCCGAAACGCTGTGATGTGTGCTTTCGGGTTGGTTGTTCCTTCGTAGAACGGGATTCTCACCTTCCCCGGCTCGGGAATCCTGGCCTCCGTGATTCTTGCAGTGAATGGGGTTCTCTGAGTTTCTTCAAGCATTCGGTCGATTTCGGGCTCGGCGCTTGTCGCGTTGTGCACTTGGGATTTCATGGCGCGTATTTCAGCTACTGTCCGAGCCATCGAGGCTCGCAGCTCTTTGAGTTCGAGAGTTTGTGCGTGAGTCATTCCCTTTGATTGGGGGGGTCGCTCCCGCTCCTCTCTCCTCGGCTCGTCTTCGCGCTCTGCCTGCTCGATCCATTGGAGGTTTTCTTCCTCCTCGGTTGGATTGTCGCCGCGGGTCGTGTCGGAGACTGCGTCAGTTCGGACGCCGTTCAGTGCCGAGGCGAGCTCTTCTTGACTTATTCGGCGAGCCGAGCCGGTTTTCTGCGGATTTGTGGTTCCGTCGTTCTGCTGGGCGTCTACGTCAATCGCATCGTTCTCTTCCTCGCCGGCTCGTCGCCTTGAGTTCCGGCAGAGTGGAGGCGGCTCGGTCATGTTGACTCGGTTTGCTGCGGGAGTCTGTTAGTCGAGGGGACGAAACATCGGGGGAGCCGAGGGATTTCTTGCGTCGCTCCCTGAGGCTTCTGCAGGTGTCGAGAAATCGAAGCGTCTCCGGATTCCATCCATCGGGTCGGGAATTCCGGCTCTCCAAGTTGGGTGTAATCGCTCAGCCGCCATCGCGTCGAGCCTCTCCGTAATCACCTCGTTTCTTTTATCCTGTTCGTCGATTTGCTTCATCAACGCAGCCATCATGTTTCGCATCTCTTCTTGGGTTTCGATCGTTGCCGTCGTTGTGCCCGATGCCGGAGCGTCCTTCTCCGCGCCGTTACCGATGTTGTTGTTGTTGTTGTTATCGTCGGGGGTGTTGCTCGCCATGTTCTTCGGATCTTAAAGTCTTGTAGATTTAGAGTAAGAAAGTTTCGATTCCCCACAGTCGGCGCCAAATTGTGTGAGCCAAAACTTGCACAACCAGAAATTTGTTTAAGGAAAACTAAGGGATCGGAAACTTCTAGGGTTTATCGCCAAAAACAGTAAGATCGAAAGAAAGTTTTTCTTGCTGTAAAAGTGTTTAGTCTTTATTTCTTAGGGTTGCAAAAGTTACAGAATGAATTGTATACATCATCTATTTATACTAATTCTCCGAACCGCCTAGCCGAGAATCTCGGGAGAGATTTTCGGAATATTTCCTTATCGCCTCGTGCGGCTCACCGCCTTTGTATGTCGCCTAGGGTTTTTTATGGGCTTCGTCTCTGAAGGCCTTGGTTCGGTCCATCTGAACTTTTCCACGGCTCGGCCCATCTAACTTTGATAACTAATAGTTTTCACTCTTTGTAGAGGTTATCAATACCCCTGTCCTTGTAGTACAAGGGGTTATCAAACCAAACTTGTAGTGGAGACACTATCTATGTCATTTGTCGCCTTAAGTCAAGAGAGAATGGTAAAGGTTTTTAGCTAAACTAAGTAACAGGTGAATGAGGATAAAGGTAAAACAAATGATGAGATTTAAGCTAAGCAAGATGCTAATGACAAGTAAATAACTCGGATGATGAAAATATATGACAAAGACAGAAGCTTTAGACAGGATACTTGACTCGGGTGCTTCCAAGCTAAACTAATAGGTTAATGAATCATTTTATCAAGCGATTTCATTTAACTTTGAAATCAAGGCATGTTAATCTTCTCATGAAAGTATTAAACATCTAAACTGATCCTCTTTCATACCAAAATCTCTTTTGAGAAGCACGAATCAGTCAGCAATAAGATTCAGTTCAAAAATGTCATTTAAGAGATCAAACTATCACTCTCGCGATGAAAGACTCTTAAACCCTTAACCGAGTGGTTCAGACATTTCTACAAATACTTTTGATGCGAGATATGTCTCAGATCTGAACCTCAAGTGATGTGCTTGGATCCAGCCTAGAGATCTTGTCGGTTAAGGAATGAAACATGCAAGACTAGACACCTAAACCCACTAATCTATCTTGAAAGCACCCTAATCTACCTATCTAAAGCCGCTTAAACGACTACTCACTGATCATAACGAGCTCACTAAGTCCTTTGCAAGACGTGTAGCTAGTCATCATAAGGAGTTTAATACTGGATGATAAAAGAAATAAAGAAAGAACAAGATTCTGATGCAAAAACGAGATATCGGATTAGATTAATCAAGTTTCACAAAAGAGGCAAGTTCTTAAGGCTAAAAGAAGATAAGAGATAAGATGATTAGGTTTTTGGTCCTAAAATGTATTTATAGCAAAGGGAAAGTGTCGCGGGTTAGCCCGGAACAAACTGGGTACTGAGCCGCCTTCTTGGGTTGATGGGTGAGTGCCACGGTGTGTCGGAGAGTGAAGCCGAGGTCTTTATGTCGAGGAGTGCACGTGAGTCAGGATCCGAATGAAGATCTCGTGAAGAACACGTCAAGAACATGCATGAACCCTAGTCTTTGATCCATCCTCACGTGTGTGTTCTTGAGCCGCCTTGTTCTTGATTCTGGGTTTGTGACAAGGGACCTCGGCATAAAATGCCGAGGGGCTTGGTAGTCGAGGGGTTCGGGAGAACAGAGTCCGGCATGCACGCCGAGGTCATTACACCGAGGTGCACGTTCAACACTTAGTCGTTTCCAGCTTCATTTCATACGTGTGCATGCCTTGATCCCAACATGCCGAGGCATCGGCACGAGGTCTAGTCCAGAATACTCCCAAGATATGAGCCTTTACTTGGGCGATGTCGAGGTAATGATGCCGAGCCCAGAGAAAACACTTAGCGCGTATCGCAACTCATTTGGGCTCGTATCGACCATATGGCCTTCCGGAAACAGTAACTTTCAACATACGACTCCAATTGCTCTGAGAACAGTTCCATAGTCAAGAAGACTCAATAATCTCGAACTTTGGTGAAGAAACCGTCGGAGCTTTTGGAAGTGGAAGGCTTCCTGGATTTCACATCTTTGCACCGCATTGGAATCACCGGAAAATAAGCTTTTGGACCAATGTGAACTCCGGAGACCTTATCTTTCGAACCGCTGCTCCGAACTGAGCGATTCTAACTGTTCTGAGAAGGTCTTTCACAGATCTCAAACTTTGATGAAGACCGGGCAGGCTAGTTCGGTCCGGAAAGGCTCCGTCCGCTGTGATCTTTGAAATCCGCCGTTTGGTTCTCGGGTGCACATAATGCTGGTGCATCCTCCGGAAGTCGTATCTTTCTCTTTACTGGTCCGAATTGAATGATTCCAACTGTTCTGGGATCTTTGCTTGATTATCTCCAACTTTGATGAAGACCCTGACAACTGATTCGGACCGGAAGGTTCCCCGGATTGCTGATCTTTGAAACGCGCGGGCAAGGACAGGTTTTGGTCGAGAAAAGCTTCCCGCGGTAAGAAAAATGGCCGAGGGCTATGTACCGCGGTAAGCTTTTTGGCCGTAAAATTCTTCTCGCCTCGGCCAAAAACTTAACCCGTGGTAATTTGCACCCGATACTCGTCTTTGGTCGATTTTGGTCGATCGGTAAGGGTTTTGGCCGAGGTTTCTGTCCAGCCGGTACGAGTTTTGGCCGAGAAATTCCTCCAAGCGGTTTTCACCATTTTTGACCCTTTTCTTCACTGTTTTCTTCTCTGCTGCTCTTCTTAAGCTCCAAATGGCTACCAAAGCACCTGATAAAGACTTCAAAACATGCAAAACTCCTTGGGACCTAATGCAAGCCCTAAATCCTATTTTGGTGCCTAAAGACTCAATTTACATGAGAAAACACATGATGTGGACTCTAAAATGCAATTTAAATGATGTAAAATATAGACATATCAACTCCCCCACACTTGTCCTTTGCTTGTCCTCAAGCGAAAAGAACAAATGAGAGGAAGAGGTTGTAGTGCAGGTGGAGCTCATATTTCCTTTTTAGAGAGAAGTGATCACAAAGAGAACTCGGATTCATGCTCAAATATACTCGGATATTTTCCAATTAAAGCACGGAATCTCCACAAGTCAGTATCACATTCAACTATTTCACATTCATTAAGTTCGTAACCGGTGAATCAAATGATGCAATGTTTAAATAGGCTGGCTTGGCTAGGGTAAGGTCATGAGATAAAAATGATCTCATCAATATTCAAGCGGGTGTAATGCAGCAAGGGATCTCTCTATGAACGACCAAACTTTGGCAGGATGCTAAAGGTAAAAAGCAACCTATGCATACAAGGGCAAGACTCATCACACCCCACACTCCACTGAAAGCTTTCTCACTTGCTCACCCTCTCAAGATCCTCACGTTTCTCAATCGTTTTCTTTTCACTAGGGGACTCTCTCTTTTTGCTTTAATTCTCAAGCCTTGGTGTTCACTTATTCACACAGCTCTTTTCTTTCATAGCGTATAGCCTCTTTTCTTTTCATTTTAGAACACTTGAGCCTTTTTGGCTTCTTTTCATTTCAGAGACTAAATTTTTCTTTTAAAAACAACAGAGCTCATCTTTTCAAATCCAAGACTCAATTCTTTTTCTTTCATTCCCCTAGCTAATTCCACTTTCTCTTTTCCACTCAGCTCACCTTTTTCCACTCACCAACAAGTCTTTTTCCCCCACACTTATTCCTCGCCAATACTCTCAGTTCCTTGGTGTTGGAACATAGCACTCAATGAGACATGCCCTTGTCGCTCTAAACCTAACACTTTCTGCTAAGTTCAGTCCAAGGTGGCCTTACAATTCACACACAAACATTGGCTCGAAAGAAAGATGGGTTCAAGGTGAGGGAACTGATCCATGATGTGGATTCAGCTACTTGAGCTCATCTTTTCAAATCCAAGACTCAATTCTTTTTCTTTCATTCCCCTAGCTAATTCCACTTTCTCTTTTCCACTCAGCTCACCTTTTTCCACTCACCAACAAGTCTTTTTCCCCCACACTTATTCCTCGCCAATACTCTCAGTTCCTTGGTGTTGGAACATAGCACTCAATGAGACATGCCCTTGTCGCTCTAAACCTAACACTTTCTGCTAAGTTCAGTCCAAGGTGGCCTTACAATTCACACACAAACATTGGCTCGAAAGAAAGATGGGTTCAAGGTGAGGGAACTGATCCATGATGTGGATTCAGCTACTTGAGCTCATCTTTTCAAATCCAAGACTCAATTCTTTTTCTTTCATTCCCCTAGCTAATTCCACTTTCTCTTTTCCACTCAGCTCACCTTTTTCCACTCACCAACAAGTCTTTTTCCCCCACACTTATTCCTCGCCAATACTCTCAGTTCCTTGGTGTTGGAACATAGCACTCAATGAGACATGCCCTTGTCGCTCTAAACCTAACACTTTCTGCTATGTTCAGTCCAAGGTGGCCTTACAATTCACACACAAACATTGGCTCGAAAGAAAGATGGGTTCAAGGTGAGGGAACTGATCCATGATGTGGATTCAGCTACTTGAGCTAAGGAAGGAGGGTGGTAAAAACGATGATTCTAGCTCAAGTATGTATATCGGTATCCACAAGCCTACTCAAGCAATGCATCAAAAGATATTTTCAATTCAAGTTCAGGGTTATCACTTAGCTAGAGTTGAGTGTAATTCAAACTTGCTTCTCAGATTCAAATCGTTTCAAGCTTTACAAGCACAGAATGAGTTTCACAAGCATATTTAGTTCAAGTCCTCAAGTGATTTACTCTCTAGGAAAAAATCTATCATTGCTCATTGCACTGATGCAATCCTACATGATGCAACTAGACTCGATCTTAGAATGCGAGATGCAACTAGAATGATGCAATTTTATCACATGTATTAAGCTAAATGAGACTCAAGAGTGCAAAAGTCAAATAAGAACAAAGAAAACAAGATCAGAAAACACAAAGCTCCTCCCCCACACTTAAATAACACAGTCCCTTGTGTTATAAAAGCGTGTGAGAGAAGTAAAAAAGACAAACTAAACGAATGCAAGATGGTATTTACAAGACGCATATTTACAAGGTTTGAAGTCGATACCTCAGTCTGAGAGGTCTGATCCCAAGTAGTGCGAGGGATTTGATGTTGAGCAGGAGGGTGTGGACTGACATGGTGGGCTGATCTCCGAGGGTTCTGGTAAGAAAGCCGAGGCAGGATCGATCCAGTCCTCTTTGCCTGGTGGAAACTCCGGGTTCCTCGCGTTTGAGCTTTCTCCAACCTCTTCTTGCGTAACCGGTGCGGTTGAGGTCGCCGAGTTCTTATCCGGTGAGGACGGCCTGGTGAGTTGCTTGACCTTCCTTTTCAAATGCCGGACAGAGTCCACCAACGCGTGAATGGTCTTGTCTTGCCACTTACACCACTTTTGGAGGGTGTTCACTCGCGAATACAGCTTCTTGGTGTGGTATTCAGGCTCGCCCCATACATACCAATCCTCCTCTCAGGGTGTCTCTCCTCCTCATTCTCACATCCGGAAGGGCCATTCTTGTTCTGAGGCTTGCTAGGTGCGGCCTTGGTGCACTTGCGCATTGATGGGTCGAGAGATGGGTTGTACAACTGATCTTTGAGGACATAGAAGGACACGTTACACTGCTTATCAAGCATGGTGAGGCCTCGGTTAGGCAATAGAACTTGTGTCCCGTCTCTGTGCATCAGCGTGAAGTTGTAAACCCATTTGTCCCCGGACTTGCCTCCAAAGAAACCACTTTTACTTAAGTATTGCTCGTCGATGAGACTCGGCCTTGATGGTGAATCAGGGAATATGAACCCTTGAGCTCTCAAAATCTTAGTGACAATCCAACCGTTCTGAAGCCGCCTTGCTCCTTTATTCTTTCGGTCGCACCATACATTGTGCCGGTAGGTAAGCATTTGAATCGCAAAGAACGCGCCTAAAGAGGGTACATGCATTGACCCTTGGAACTCCTTCTTGTTCTTCATTTGAGTGATGAGCGGCTGCAGTCCAAGTCCCAACAGTTCAAGATCGGCTGTGTGAATAACACCAGGGTTATAGGTTGAGAAGAATGTAGAGGCTAGAACTCGGTTGGTGTATCTGATTGCAAGTTTTCTGATGCAGCTCGTCTTGCTCTTGCCTCCCAAGTAAGGTCCAAAAGTGATTGTTTCCCACAAGGCAGCCAACTCTTCTTTTGGGTACACAAACTTGTCAAGCGAGCTTCCGTTCCTTTCAAAACCAAATATCTCGTCAAGTTCCTTGAAACTGACCTTGTAATGCACGCTCTCCATGTCAAACTCAATGTGGCCGAACCCTTTGCCATGTAAGCGTTTGGGATCTCTCTTGGGGTAGATGACAACCTCCAAAGTGGCCAGAAACTGTTGTGTGATCCCCTCATAAGCAACATCGCTCATCATAAAGAACTCGGCCAAGCCCATGTTTTGAAAGATGAGGGTAACATCATCGAGTATTTCAAGATTCCTCAGCAATTCCACATCAGGAAACCGACCTTGAGCCACTCTTATAGAGTTAAAGTGGTCCAAGTACTCCTCAGTAGTTGGGAAATGCTCTTCCTCGGGCTCGGGCTTCGGTTCCTTCTTGGCCTTCTTGCCACTGTTAGCTTCATTGGGGACTATGGCTCTGAGCTCATTTTCGACTGATCCAATGGCTGCCTGCTTCCCATTCCTTCTTGATTCAAGAGCTGGTGCCGGAGTGAGCTCGGCGTTCCTTGCTCGTTTAGCAGCTGGCTCGCCATCGGGTCTCGTTGAGGGTTTATTGCTTGTTCCTCCATTGCGTGCCACGGCCACGGCTTTTCCTTTTGTACCTCTCCTCTGGACCTCGTTTTTTTCCGTCTCATGAGTAGGAACAGCTCGGTCGCCTGTCATCTGCAAGGCAGATTCTCAAAGAAACCGTTAGAATCAAGTATATCGATAAGCACAAGATAGCAAAACAAAGCTTTTCTTCTAACAAGACCGGTTTTATAGCTTTCTCAAACATCAAAGAGAGTATCAACAAGCTAGAACAACCAAAGAGAAGCAGGATATCTAGACAGTTCGGCTCAACAACTCGGTTCACCATTTAAGCCGATTCCAAGCGCATTTTCTCAAGAATTTTAAAAAACTCAAGAACAAGTTATTTTCAAAGCAAAGACCAGTTTTTTCATCTGTTGTCTATCCTGATGGAATTTTTAAAATTATTCCCAAAGGCCGATATGCTCTAAAAGATTCGATTCCATATTTTACAAACATTTAAGCTCGCAAAGAATGAATGAAAAAGATGAGTTCTTTGAGATGCAGATACCTTTGGTAATCCAAGATTCAGGCTCAGTGAGATGCTTATGCAGAATAGAAAACACCCTAACGAGTCTAGAACGCTTGGAATCACGCAAAATGAATGAGAAATGAGAGAGTTGTGTTCGTGAAGTGCAGAGAAAAGAGTGAAGAGGGCAAACTCTGCGTTTTGGCTTGGTATGGGGGCTGGTATGGGCTGGAGCGCGCTTTCCAGCTGGCGTTTGGACTGTAGTGAGACTGGTCCCCCCTTCTTCTCCAGCTCCAGCCGTTGACCGCGCCAAAAATCCTCTTTACCGAGCGTTCAAATTCAAATTACCGCGCTAAGTCTTCAAATGGGCGCGGCATGGGGATGATGTGGGCCGTACGGTCTAGAGTGATTTTTCTCGTGTTAATTTGAGCGGCCTCGGCTTGTTCCACCCCGAGGGCACCAAGCCGAGTGGTTTGAGCTCATGTTATCGAGTAAATCTCCGTGGCCTTCAAGTCTTTTCATTAGACCGCGCAAAGCCTCTTCTTCGATCTAAGTGTTCCAAGTGTTCTTGTTTTTGATCGTTCTTGACACCGGGCACCTCGGCACGCTCCACCACGAGGGCATCATGCCGAGGCCACTTGTTTTAACAAAGAACACGTGAAGCTTGGGGGTTTAAACAGGCCGGCCTTGGTGTAAACTGGTCGCGGCCTCGGATTTGAGGTTTTTAACCGTTTAAAGTTAACATGGCGCCTCGGTATAATTATACCGAGGTGTTTACACCGTGAGCCTCCCCCCACACTTAGTCATTTCACCACTTCACTTCTCAGACACGGCCATGATGAAAGTAAGTCGAGGAGTTTAGCTGAGGTTCTCAAGCTTTCACTCGGTTAAAGGTGACCGCGGTATGAATATACCGAGGGTCGATACCAAGGCTATAAACGCTTTCTGACTTAAATCATCAGGCCGTGTCTTTTTCAAGCTTTTTCTCACTTTCAATCCTCAAGGCTTACTGTCTAACTCCTGAAACACTTAACAAACCCTTCAAAAAGTTTCAAATGAAAAGAAAAAGAGCATGAAAAACGAAATATGTACAAAGATAAGCGTGGGGTGTCTCCCAAGAGCACTTTGTTTAACGTCCCTAAGTTTGACTTTTCATACCTTTTCAGGCTGTTTCTGGTTCAAGAAGAGGAACTGAGGTAGCTCCCTCTCTTGTTTCTGATGCCAAGTAGTGCTTTACCCTCTGACCGTTTACCACAAAACCTTGTCCATCTTTTCCTTTTAGAACGACCGCTCCATAGGGCCTTACTTCAAGAATTGTGAACGGACCGGACCACCTAGACCTCAGCTTCCCAGGGAATAGCTTAAGCCTCGAGTTAAACAACAGAACTTGGTCCCCTTCTTTGAACTCTCTCTTGTGTATCTTCTTGTCATGGAGCGCCTTGGTCCTTTCCTTGTAGATCTTAGAGCTCTCAAAAGCATCTAAACGGATCTCCTCAAGCTCATGAAGCTGTAAAACCCTCTTCTCTTGTGCTGTCTTGATGTCAAAGTTTAGAAGTTTCACTGCCCAAAGAGCTTTGTACTCCAGCTTTTCCCATAGAGTAAGTTAAACAGTGAGGTTCCAATGGGGGTCTTGTATGTGGTTCTGTAAGCCCACAAAGCATCATCAAGTTTCTTGCTCCAATCCTTCCTGGATGAGCTCACGGTTCTCTCCAAAATAGCCTTTATCTGACGGTTAGAAACCTCCACCTGGCCGCTCGTTTGCGGATGATAAGGGGTGGCCACCTTGTGCTTTACTCCGTGCTTCTTCAAAAGGCTCTCAAGAGTCTTGTTGATGAAATGGCTTCCCCCATCACTGATAACAACTCTTGGGACCCCAAACCGTGGGAAGATGGTACTCTTAAAGAGTTTTACCACCACTTTTGAATCGTTGGTTGGAGATGCAACCGCTTCGACCTATTTACTCACATAGTCCACAGCGACAAGGATATACTGATTCCCATATGAGCTTACAAAGGGGCCCATGAAGTCAATGCCCCAACAGTCGAAGACCTCTACTTCAAAGATTGGATTTTGGGGCATCTCATTCCTCTTGGATATGTTACCGTGCCTTTGACAAGCCTCACACCTCGAGACTACATCTTGAGCGTCCTTGAACAAAGTCGGCCACCAGAAACCGCTTTGTAAAACCTTGGCAACCGCCTTGAATGCACCTAAGTGACCACCATACGATGAACCGTGGCATTCTTGTAGCACCGGATGGATCTCTTCTTCGGCCAAGCATCGCCTATAGAGATGGTCCTTGTTAAGCACGTAAAGATACGGCTCATCCAATTGATATCTCATCACATCTCTAAAGAACTTCTTCCTTTGATAAGTATCAAGATCCGGTGGCTCTAAACCGCATGACAAGTAGTTCACTAGATCCGCGAACCACGGGAGGCTTCTTTCCTTGATTGTGTTGGCCTCCTCCACTTCTAAGTAAGACCTGACTAGCATGAGGGTTTCCTCCGGTAAAGCATCATCTATGGGGACCTGTTCTTCAATCCTCAGCCTAGAGAGGTGATCTGCGGCTCCGTTTTCAATGCCTTTCTTATCAAGTATCTCCATGTCAAATTCTTGGAGCATAAAGACCCATCTCAATAGCCTCGGCTTAGCGTCCTTCTTAGCCATCAGATACCTCAAGGCCGCGTGATCTGTGTAAACCGTGACCTTTGATCCCACTAGATAACTCCTGAATTTATCAAATGCAAACACAATGGCAAGCATTTCTTTCTCGGTAGTGGCATACTTTTCTTGAGCCGAGTCCAAGGTGCGGCTTGCAGAGTAAATCACATGGAGCTTCTTATCTTTCTTTTGCCCCAAGACAGCTCCCACGGCATAGTCGGATGCATCAGTCATCACTTCGAATGGTAAAGACCAATCGGGAGCTTGTACTATCGGTGCACTGATCAAGGCCTCCTTGATTCTCTTAAACGCTTCCTCACACTCTTCATCAAAGATAAACTCCACTTCTTTACACAATAGCCTCGTCAATGGTCTAGCTATCCTGGAGAAATCTTTAATAAATCGCCTATAGAACCCTGCGTGCCCAAGGAAGCTTCTTATTCCTTTTACAGAATTTGGAGCTTGTAGGTTCACCATCACCTCGATCTTAGCCTTGTCCACCTCGATGCCCTTCTCTGATACCTTGTGTCCCAAGACAATGCCTTCTTGGACCATGAAATGACACTTCTCCCAGTTTAAGACAAGCCTATACTCCTCACATCGCTTTAAAACCTGAGATAGATTAGCAAGACATTCGGAGAAAGAGGAGCCGTATACGGAGAAATCATCCATAAACACCTCAACTTTCTCTTCAATTAGATCAGAGAAAATGTGCATCATACATCTTTGAAAAGTGGCCGGTGCATTACATAAACCGAAAGGCATTCTCCTATAAGCATAAGTGCCATAAGGGCAAGTGAATGTCGTTTTCTCTTGATCTCGGGGGTCTATAGGTATTTGAAAGAACCCCGAGTATCCATCCAGAAAACAGAAATAAGGATGATTAGCTAACCGTTTGATATGTTCATAATTTGCATCATTTAGGTTGCATAAATCATTCCAAATCATGTTTTATTTCATGCATTTTAGGTCCTTAGGGTTTGTTTTAGAACTTAGGAGATGCATTAGGTCCCAATGAGTCTATTGCATGTTTTGAGTGTATATCAGGTGAATTTGGAGCTGAAAAGATGAATCCAGGAGGTGGAATGGTGAGCAGAGCTTGAAAAAGTGGAAAAATTGGGTCTATGGAGGTTATCGGCCATTCTCGCTGGCCAGGAAGGTTTTACCGGCCATTTTCATGTACCGCGAATGAAGTGTATCGGCCAAAATCTCCGGGTGCAAACATGTCTCAGAAATCGCCTGTCCGGGGAACCTTCCGGTCCGATTCAGACGGCGGGTGCTTCATAGAAGTTGGAGAGCATTGCATCACGGTCTCATAGCAAGTGGAATCGTGGAATTCGGACGTGGGAGCAGAGAGATAAGCTTGTCGGAAGGAACCCCCGTCTCGCAGGTATTCCGGACCGAGCAGATCAGTTCTGAAGGATGCGAAGGACGGTGCACTTCCAGGCCGATTCAGTTTCCGGGTCCTTCATGAGAATCAGAGACATTTGAGTCTTCTTTCCAGAACGTCCAACAGCATCCAATTCGGATCTATGAGCAGGAAGATACGGTCTCCGGAATGGACACATGTCTAGACGCCTCTCTCTGGTCGTGTACATGCACTTCAAAGATGTGCCCTCCAGGAAGCCTTACACTTCCCAAGAACCGAAGCTTCCTTCACCAAATTTGGAGATAAATGAGTCCTCTGTCTTATGCAACCAAAATCATTCAATTCGGACAAGTCTCATAGGAGTTACACTCTCCGGAATGCGAAGTGGTCTAAACTGCTCTGGATGCTGCGAGATGGTCTTGCGACTTGGTTAACCCGCAGGCCTGAAGATGAACGCCTGAATGCTGATGCTGCGAGTTGAAATATGCGGGTAAACTATCACTGGAAGAGATCTGAAGCTCCCGAGCAAGAGAAATGCTAAGTCCACAATCGTGCGACTTAGGCATGCGAGTTAGCCGCGCCTGGAACTATGCCGCACGATCACTCGCAAATCACTCCGACTTGAGCCTGCGACCTAGGTGCAATAGAGACCAACCCGCACAGTTTGTACATTCCCCAGAAACCGCCTTAGCCCTGCGAGTTGGAGAGGAAGGAGACCAAGCCGCAGCAACACTCGCAAAACACTCCTACTTAGGCGTGCGGCTAAGACAAGGCGATTCAGGCTTCACAAGACAAGTCTTCATCTACTGCGACTTAGGTGTGCAACCTCGGACATACTGGACCAACCCGCAGTAATTCCCACTTTATCCATTAAAGCCGGGTCAGGACCCGGTTTGTTCCGGGCTGACCCGGTTCGTTTTTAAGGAAGTATAAATACTTTCTAGGGTTTTTTGGGGAAAGGGTTAAGTTTTATTCCCTTTGTCTCTTGCCTCTTTTGTAAAAGACTCCATTAAGAAGAGAAATATCTATACTTGAGTGCTGAATCAAGAGAGTTTTAAGAGATCTGGGTGTTTAAAGCTGTTTTCTTTTGAATCTATCATCTCCATCTCCATTTCTCATCATTAATCATGCTAATCTTCTCAACTTGCAAAGGTTTAAGAGAGATTAGTATGATTAGTGAGTAGTCACCTTAATGAGGTTCTAGATATGTAGGTTAGGGTGCTAAAGTGTTAGATTAGGAGTGCTTAGGGGTAGATTCATTGATTCATCTCTCTAAACAGCTGTTCTCTATGCTAGATCCTTGATAATCACTTGAGATCTAGATTCTGGGAATTTCATGCATCAAAAGTGTTTGATGAAATTCCTGAAAGAGCTGTATCAGAGGTTTAAGCATTTTTCTGCATGATGATGTATTGTTATTTGCTTGAATGATCATTAAGAGCTGTTTGTTAATGCATATTGACTCATGTTTCACAAATGGGAATTTGGTTTGAAAATGGATTAGTATAGGGGTTAATACCTTCATGAGAGGATTAACCTAGATTTGAGTTCTTAATCATTTGAATCATGTCTCATCATTGTCATTAGCATTTCTAGTTTAGCACCAAAGCACCCTAACCAACTATCATGTCTAGAATCTCATGCCTCAATCATATCATATTCACATCATTTGTCATTGTCATTAGTCTTTAATCCTGTTTATGTTTATAGTTGTCTCTAGATTAATCAAAACCCACTCTTGTTTGCTTGAATTAAGAACTTGATCATATAGCTTAGTGTCTAACACCACATCTGGATTGATAAACCTCTTTGTGCTACATTGACAAGGGGATTGATAGCCCTGAGACCCTAAAAAGTCTTGTCTATCAATTGGCGCCGTTGCCAAATTGTGGTTTGATTAGCATTAAGCTCTGATCTGTTCTTGAGATCAAGTGCTTACTTTCTTGTTTTTACTGATTCCTTTCAAGTTCTGTTTGTGATTTCAGGTGTATGAACACCAGGTCTAGATCAAGAAGCTGTGGTCCTCCTTTTCCTCTAAACGACAACATCAACCTTTTGGTACCAAGGAGGAGAAGAGACAGACGTGGTAGACAAATTGATCAGACTGAGATGGCAGAACAAGAAGATCGCGTGGTAGATATAGAACAACCAGTTCAGGAGCAACAGGCTCAAGGTCATGGAGCTGGTATTGGAGTTGGTCAAAGGCTTCACCAGGGTAATGTTCAGCAGGAACAGGTGCACCATCAACAAGCTTATGTCCACCAGGGACAAGCTCAAGCTCATCAACAGAGGCATCAGGCCAATGTTCAGTAAAGACACCAGGTGCACCACCAACCCCACCCTTTCCAACCACAGCAAAGGAGATATGAGCAACCCCAAGTCTATGTTGGAGAGAATGACAGGGCCAATGCTCATCAGTATGGAGCTGGTATTCAGGCACCACCTGTGCAAAACAACAACTTTGAAGTGAAAGCATCATTGCTGAATATGGTCCAGAACTCAAAGTTCCATGGGTTAGCAATGGAAGATCCCTTGGAACACTTGGACCAGTTTGATAAGGTGTGTGATCTGACCAAGATAAATGGAGTTTCAGAAGACAGCTTCAAGCTAAGACTATTCCCATTCAGTCTTGGTGATAAAGCTCATCAATGGGAGAAGAATCTTCCAAGAGGCTCCATTCAAACCTGGGAGCAATGCAAGCAAGCCTTCTTATCTAAGTTCTTCTACACCTCAAGAACTGCAAAACTGAGGAACCAAATCTCTAGCTTCACTCAGCACAGCAATGAAAGTTTTGGTGAAGCATATGAGAGATTCAGGAGCTACACAACCCAATGCCCACACCATGGGTTTAGTGAGGCTTCTCTTCTCAGCACACTGTATAGGGGAGCTCTTCCCAAGATTAGAAACCAGCTGGATACTGCTTCCAATGGGAACTTTCTGGGTAAAGAGATACATGCTGCTTTAGAGCTAGTGGAGAACTTAGCATTGAGCAATGATACTTATGGTGAAGACTATGACAGATCAAATAGGTCTGAAGGTTCAAGCTCAGAACAGAGGCTCACCAGAGAAGTTAAGGAGTTGAGGAGTGAATTGGACAAGCTGAAATTCACCACTCAGAAGCCAATGCATTTTGTTGGAGAGTATGAAGAACCTTCTCAAATTTTTGAGAACATAAGTGAAGAAGGTCTTACCCAAGAGGAGCTCAACTACATTGGGAATCAGAGGTTCCAAAGATATCAGTATGGTAATGCCAATCCAAACCTCTCTTACAGGAACACCAATGTAGCTAACCCACAAGACCAGGTCTATCCCAATTCTCAAGCTCCAAAGAACTTTGTTCCCAAGAACAACTTTCAAGGGTCATTCCAACCCAAGAATCAATTTGGTCAGAATCAGAGTTTTGGTCAGCAACAGCAACCATTTCAGGGCACTGGTTATAATTCACAGCAGCCAAAGGCACCACCAGGGTTTGGTCCACCACAGTTCCAACAGCAGGCGCCGGTTCAACAACAGTTTCAGCCACCAATGGTTCAACAGCAGCCACAGATGGGTACAGATATGGTTGGTATTCTGCAACAACTACTTCAGGGTCAACAGACTATGCAGCAGGAAATCAAGGAACTGAAGCAAAACCAGGCATCAAGCTCAAGGAACCAAGTCACCTACCTGGAAAACCAGAACCCAACCCCAAGGAATATGCCAAAGCCATTACACTGAGGAGTGGCAAGGAGTTACCTGGTATTGAGAACAACAAAGTGATCATTGAGGACAATGATCAACCTGAGGGGGAGGCAGCCTTAAAGGATGATCAAGTTGCTGAGAAACCAAGGACAGAAAAGGGTAAAGAGGTAGCAAAGGAACCAGAACCAGAGAAGAAGTATGTGCCACCACCTCCATACCAACCCAAGCTCCCATTTCCAGGGAGATTTAAGAAGCAACTAGTGAACAAGGCAAGAGCTGTATTTGAGAAGGCACTCAAAGAGAAACCACTCACAATGCCTCTCATTGATGCATTCCTAATGATGCCAAAGATGGGGAAGTTCTTGAAGGATGCAATTCTGAACAAGACAAAAGAGCTTCAAGGCATGGTAGTACTAAGTCATGAATGCAGTGCTATCATTCAGAAGAAGTCCATTCCAAGGAAGTTAACTGATCCAGGGAGCTTCACACTCCCTTGTGCCATTGGACCTCTTCTATTCTCTGGATGTCTTTGTGATTTAGGAGCATCAGTCAGCTTGATGCCATTCTCCATAGCAAAGAAGCTGGGCTTTAGAGTTTTCAAACCTTCAAGGATTTCTCTTATCCTTGCAGATAGATCAGTTAGATTGCTTGTTGGTATGTTGGAAGATCTACCTGTCAAGATAGGTGGTTTTGAGGTTCCAACAGATTTTGTTCTGCTGGAAATGGATGAGGAACCAGTAGATCCTCTCATCTTGGGCAGGCCATTCTTAGCCACTGCAGGAGCTATTATTGATGTGAGAGGGGGGATAATAGAGCTTCAACTTGGGTCTGAAAAGCTCAAGTTTGATGTGAATGAGATGATGAAGAAACCCACCATTGAATGTCAATGTTTAACAATGGACCAGTTGGCTGATGAGTTGCTTGAGGAACTGAACACTGAGGATCCTCTTCAAGCTGCTCTAACTCAAGAACAAGGAGAGAATGAGCTCTTGGCTGAAGCAAGTGAAGGGTATAAGCTGTATCTGGACAATGCAAGAGAGCTGGGTCCTGAAACAAGGTTTTTGGAGCTGGAACAAAGAGGCTCTGAAGTCTTTGCTATCAAGGAATCAGTCACCAGCCAAAGCAACCTGGACCAGGACTGGAATGAGGCTGATGCACCCTCTGTTGAGCTCAAGCCTCTACCAACAGGGCTCAGGTATGCGTTCTTAAGCCTGAACTCTACTTTTCCCGTGATCATAAATGATAACTTGCTGGAGCATGAGGAACGTGCATTACTTAGTGAAATAAGGAAATTTAGGAGAGCCATAGGGTATTCCTTGGCAGACATTAGAGGAATCTCTCCTGATATATGCACCCACAGGATCCACCTGGAGGACCAAGCCATGTCCTCTATTGAGCACCAACGTAGACTTAACCCCAACCTTAGGGAAGTGGTTAAGAAGGAGATACTAAAGCTTCTTGAGGCAGGGATAATTTACCCAATCTCTGACTCAAGATGGGTGTCTCCTGTTCATGTTGTGCCCAAGAAAGGTGGGATCACAGTGGTGAAAAACGATAAGGATGAACTCATAGCTTAAAGAACCATAACTGGCCATCGCATGTGCATTGACTATAGGAAATTGAATTCTGCTTCTAGAAAAGATCATTTCCCTTTACCATTCATTGATCAAATGCTTGAAAGGTTAGCTAATCATCCTTATTTTTGTTTTCTCGATGGGTACTCGGGGTTCTTCCAAATTCCCATAGACCCCCGGGATCAAGAGAAAACAACATTCACATGCCCTTATGGCACTTATGCTTATAGGAGAATGCCCTTCGGTTTATGTAATGCACCGGCCACTTTTCAAAGATGTATGATGCACATTTTCTCTGACATTATTGAAGAGAAAGTTGAGGTGTTCATGGATGACTTTAGTGTCTATGGCTCCTCCTTCTCGGATTGTCTCTCTAATTTGACACAGGTGTTGGAGAGATGTGAGCAGCACAACTTGGTGCTGAACTGGGAGAAGTGTAATTTCATGGTGCAAGAAGGAATAGTCCTTGGGCACAAGATCTCTGAAAAGGGTATTGAGGTTGATAAGGCAAAGGTGGAAGTGATGGTAAATCTGCAAACCCCCACTTCTGTTAAAGGGATAAGGAGCTTCCTTGGTCATGCAGGGTTTTATATAAGATTCATAAAGGACTTCTCAAGGATTGCCAGGCCCTTAACAAGACTGTTGTGTAAGGAGGTGGACTTCATCTTTGATGCTGAATGTGAAGAAGCCTTTAAGTTGATCAAGGAGGCATTGGTTAGTGCACCAATAGTTCAGGCACCAGACTGGTCCCTACCTTTTGAGATCATGACAGATGCTTCTAACTTTGCTGTTGGAGCAGTACTTGGACAGAAGAGGGACAAGAAGCTGCATGTGATCTACTATGCCAGTAGAACACTTGACTCTGCCCAAGAAAAGTATGCTACAACTGAAAGGGAAATGCTGGCAATAGTTTTTGCCTTTGATAAGTTCAGAAGCTACCTGGTGGGATCAAAGGTCATTGTGTATACTGATCATGCAGCCCTCAGGTACTTGATGACCAAGAAAGATGCCAAGCCAAGGCTGTTGAGATGGGTTTTATTGCTCCAGGAGTTTGATATGGAGGTGCTTGATAAAAAGGGGATTGAGAATGGGGCTGCAGACCATCTCTCAAGGCTGAGGATTGAAGAAAAAGTCCCCATAGATGATGCTTTGCCTGAAGAGTCTCTGATGGTGCTCCATTCCTACTTGGAGTTTGAGGAAGTAGAGAGCATTCAAGAAAGGAGGATGCCTTGGTTTGCAGACATAGTGAACTATCTTGCATGTGGGGTGGAGCCTCCTGAATTAGATGCTTACAAGAGGAAAAAGTTCTTCAGAGATGTCCAGAGATACTATTGGGATGAGCCCTACCTCTATGTTCTGAACAAGGATCAGCTATATAGAAGGTGCCTTGCTGAAGAGGAGATGCAACCTCTGTTGCAAGAATGTCATGGTTCCGCTTTTGGAGGTCACATGGGGGCATTCAAAACTGTGGCAAAGGTTCTTCAAAGTGGGTTTTGGTGGCCTACAATGTTCAAAGATGCCCAGTTGGTGGTTTCAGCATGTGATGCTTGTCAGAGGCATGGGAACATATCTAAGAGAAGTGAGATGCCTCAAAACCCCATTCTAGAAGTTGAGATCTTTGATTGCTGGGGGATTGACTTTATGGGACCTTTCATTTCATCCTATGGAAATCAGTACATCCTTGTTGCTGTGGACTATGTGTCCAAATGGGTTGAGGCGATTGCTTCCCCTACCAATGATTCCAAGGTTGTAGTGAAGCTGTTCAAGAGCATCATCTTCCCAAGGTTTGGAGTTCCAAGGGTTGTCATCTCTGATGGAGGATCCCATTTTTTGAACAAGACTCTGGAAGGTTTATTGAGAAAGCATGGAGTTAAACACAAGATAGCTACTCCATATCATCCTCAAACTAGTGGCCAGGTTGAAGTATCCAATAGACAGATCAAGGCCATTCTTGAGAGGACTGTTAGCTCAAGCAGAAAAGATTGGAGCAAAAGGCTAGATGATGCATTATGGGCTTATAGGACTGCCTTTAAAAATCCAATTGGAACATCACCATTCAGTTTGCTATATGGGAAGAGCTGCCACCTTCCTGTTGAGTTGGAGTACAAAGCTATGTGGGCTGTGAAGTTTCTAAACTTTGATATCAAGACAGCTCAAGAGAAAAGGATCATGCAACTTCATGAACTTGAGGAGATCAGGCTTGAAGCTTTTGAAAGCTCAAAGATCTATAAGGAGAAGACCAAGGTCCTGCATGATCAAAAGATTCTGAAGAGAGAATTCAAGTATGGTGATTTGGTCTTGCTTTTCAACTCCAGACTTAAGTTGTTTCCAGGAAAGCTTAAGTCTAGGTGGTCTGGACCTTTCAAAGTTCTTGAAGTGAGGCCTTATGGTGCCATTGTCTTGGAAGGAAAGAATGGCCAGGAATTTGTGGTGAATGGACAGAGAATCA
Organism: Eutrema salsugineum; assembly: GCF_000478725.1. Lineage (NCBI taxonomy): Eukaryota > Viridiplantae > Streptophyta > Magnoliopsida > Brassicales > Brassicaceae > Eutrema > Eutrema salsugineum. Next base: position 7,731,605 of record NW_006256877.1, read on the forward strand.
AGCATTATTTAGTTTCACAAGGGAAAGAGGAAGCTACAACAGTTCCTCTTCTTGATCCTCCAGCTTGTTAAACAGGTTCTCAAAGTCAAACTTAGAGACTTTAAACAAAGTGCTCTTGGGAGACACCCCAAGCTTATCTTTGTACATAGTTCTTTTGATTTCTTCTCTTTTCCTTTATGTTTTAGAACTTTTTGATGGGTTTTGTGAGTTGGTCTCAGGTACTAGGTGATCCTTGGACGACATAGCTTGTGATGAATGGAATGGAGCATGTGAGAGAGCTGAGAGGACTGTTTAAAGCCAGAAAAACTTGAAGAACGCCTCAGTGCTACCTAGGTGTGCGGGTTAGTGCATGAAGAGCCCAGGCCGCAGCAAGACTCGCGATTTACTCCGGCCTGGTTGTGCTACCTGGTGTGAAAGAACCCTGGCCGCACAAAACCTTGAGAAGCCCGAAATGTTTAAGTCCCAGTTACTGCGGCTTGGGAGTGCGGGTCAGAAGAGAGGGAGCTAGGCCGCACATATATTCGGAATTTACTCCGGCTTGAGTGTGCGACCTAGAAGCATGGAAGCTGAGCCGCACCAGAAAGAAGAAGGCCAAGAGTTCTAAGTGCTAAACTGTGCGACCTGGTGCTGCGGCCTGAAACCCAAGGAGGCTAAGTCGCACGATCATTCGCAATTCACTCCGAGATGGTCGTGCTACCTGGAAAGAAGAAGGTCAGGCCGCACTAAACAGGAGGAGTCCAAAACGCCTAAGTCCAAAACTGTGCTGGCTGGTGCTGCGGGTTAAAAGAAAGGAAGCTAGGCCGCACACCCATTCGCAATTTACTCCGGGTTAAGTGTGCGGCCTAGAAACACGGAGGCCAGGTCGCAGCAAAAAGAGAACGGCCAAGGAGCTTAAGTGACAAAACCCTGCGGTTTAGGTGTGCTACCTGGGAGGCAAGAGTTCCAAGCCGCAGCAGAAGAGAGATGGCCTAGTTTTCTAAGTAACAAACCCTGCGACATGGTCGTGCTACCTGGGAGTAAAGGAGACCAACCCGCACATATACTCGGAATTTACTCCTAGATGGGCGTGCTAGCTGGGAACATGAACACCAGGTCGCAGCAGGAAAAGAAAAGCCGTTTTGTTTAAGTCCAAAAAGCTGCGGGATGGTTGTGCTACCTGGGAACATAGGAAACCAAGTCGCACATGCACTCTCAATTTACTCCGGGATGGTTGTGCTACCTGGAAATATGAAGACCAAGCCGCAGCAAAAAGAGGAACGGCCAGAATGCCTAAGTAACAAAGGCTGCGGGATGGTTGTGCGGGTTAGACAGAGGATTACCAGGTAGCACAAAAATATTTCCGGTTCTACACCGAGACGGTCACACGGCTCAATCCCGACGGTTCCGGGACGCACAAAAGAGAGAAAGGAGGCCGGTCAATGAGAAAAGGACGGGTCAAAGCCTTGACTGGTCAAAATAGATCTATTGACCACCAGTCCAAAGGCTTGACCCTACCCCACACTCTCTCTTCCTCACAACAAACCCGAGTTTGCAACTCTCTCTCTCATTTCTCTCCATTGTTTTCACCATATCTCTCTCATTTCTCCACCAAAATTGTTGATTCAAAGTGCTCTGAGCTCGTTTTTGAGTTGTTAACATCATCCTGATTGCATTTCGAACTCGTTGCATCTTAATCCAAAGGTATTTCATCCTGTTAAAACTCATCTCTTTCCATGTTCTTCAATGGTGATTTTTGGAATTTTAAGGTGTGGAATCGATTTTGATAGGTTGTTTTAGACCTTGGGATTATTTTTATAAATGCTAGGGTGCTAGATAGTCTTGGAAAACAGAGCACTTTGTTGGTAATTACTTGTTCTTGAATTTTGAAAATTGTTGCAAGTAATTCATGAAAGAAATCGATTTTTTTTTTTTTTTTTTTTTTTTTTTTTTTTAAGAAATGAATTGGTTTCTTGCTGAGTCTCTGCTTTGCACTCTTGTTTTTGCATTGCTATGAACTTATTTGATTGATTCTTGGCTTGAGAACCTTGTTCATGTGCTGTTGATACCGATTCTTGCAACAATTTTTTTTCAAAATTTTGAAGACTTTTGTGAGGCTTATCCTTGTACTAACAATATTTTTGAGAATCTCTTGGCAGATGACTGAAAGAACCAACTCTTTGGCCAAGAAGAAGGGCCCTGCATCCAAAGGCAAAGGTTTGGTCTCAGGAACTTCAAAGCCAAGAGACAAAGGTCAAGGTGCAAAGAATACCACAAAGCAAGGAAAGTGTGATCCAGCGCCAAAAAGGACAAGGCCTGAAGGAAGAGCTTTGGTGGTTGCTTCTGGTTCCAAGAAAAAGGGGAAACAGTTGGCTGTGGTATCTGAGAGTGAACAGACTGAAAGTGACTCCAGCAGCTCAGCTGGCGGTTCCCAAGGCACCATTGAAGAGGGATAAAACAAGTTCAAGAAAACTGAACCAGAAACACTTGATTATCTGGCTAAGTTTCAGCAGATAGAGATCCAGCAAGGGAGATTCCCTGATTTGGACTTTCTGAAGAAGATTGGCCTCTATGAAGATGTCAAGACTTTGCTTGGGAACATGGGTGTTGAGTCACTTTTGGAGATGAGAGAAATCGCTTATGAGCAAGAGTCCCAAGAGTTCTTGGCCTCCTTTGAAGCTTTCATTTACTACCCAAGGGATTCAAGAATCATTCAAGGAGATGGGCTTGGACATGTGGAGTTTACTGTGCAAGGGAAGGAGTATTCAGTGTCATTCAGAGAATTGAATAAGATCTTTGGGTTTTCAGCACCTAGAAATGAACTTCTCTCCAACCAGGTCAATCTCAGAAAAGATGAGATCCAACTTCTATGGAGATCAATTGCTTCTGGGAAGTATACAGCTGGAACAGCTAAGGCCTCTTGGATAAGGAATCCAGTCCTGAGATATGTACACAAGATTCTCTCTCACAGCTTCTACTTCAAGATTGATGTTGGAAGAGTTCACAAAGGAGATCTGATGCTTCTTGGTGTAGGGCTGAGACCGCTGATGCCAACACATGAAGATGGGGAACCCTATGAAGGGTATGAATACCCACTTTGCCTTGCATCTCAATTAGCAAGGTCTTTGATGTTCTACAAAAAGTGCATGTGGGGTTCTACAAAGCAAGATGCAAAGCTGACCCATGGATGGGTGGTAACAAAGATCTTGAAAGCCATGGGGTATAGATTCAAGGAGAGCAAGGCAAAGTTTGATCTGATTAATGAAGCACATTTGTGTAGGATTGGCTTTCTCCAAGGAAGAGTGGGTACCAAGGTAATCTACAACTTCAAGACACTCATCAGTGAGCCAGCCCAAGTTCTCCTACCCAATCCCTCCATCACCACAGTCCAAGTTAAAAGGAACATTCACTTCTTCTTGCTGAAGGAAGAGCTGTACAATGTCCAAACTGATCCACCAATCCTCACATACAAGCAAGCTTGCAAAGAAGAAGCCTCCAAGGGAAAGAAAGCAACCGCTGAAGATGCTACCACAAGTGCAGCTGGTGCTCAAGATGCTGATCTGCCTCCACCTCAAAAACGTTTTGGTGGAAACAGATATCACTTTGATGATTACAACTGGGAGGAACCAGGCACTTCAGGGTTCAGAGCTCAACAGAAGATTGGTATTCTCCAACAATGGTGCAAGTACCAAGACAAAACCATCCACAAGATGGCCAAATGCATCAAGGAGATGAAGAAGAGGATCAAGAAGCTTGAAAACCCTTGCAAAGGTGGGGCTCCAGCACCGGTTTCACCAAGGAACAGAGAGGAAGTTGGGGAGAGTTCCATGAACTGCACAGCCTTGGTCACATATGGAACCACTTGGGTAGATCTTGACGACGGGACTGATGAGGCCAGCCACCATTCTTGGGAAACACCGTCAGGCCACACATCGAACCCCTCCTACTCATTGGGGTCTGATTTCAACAGCCACTAGGTACCACTCAAACCTTGTAAATAGCATGTAGATTTTCTTTTTCTTTTGCATTTCACTTGTTTACTTTGTTTTAAACTCCTTTCTCATGCTTTTATAACACAAGGGACTGTGTTATTTAAGTGTGGGGGAGGAGTTTCATCCTTTACTAATCATGTTTTCTATTTTCTTATTTTACACTTTGAGTGTTGAGTCACATTCTAGTTGCATATTCATCTAAGTGCATATAAAAGCCAAAAAAATGAAAAATCTGAAAATTTTACACAAAAAAAAAAAATGATCATGTAGTTGCATTCTCATTTTTAGGATTGAGTCTAGATTGCATTTGCATGTAGGTTGCATCTTGCAAGGAGTAATGATAGGTTTTCTAGAGAGTACATCACTTTGAGAACTTGAATTGAATATGCTTGTGAATCTTTTTCTGTGCTTGCAAAGTCTGAAATGATTTGAATCTGAGAAGCAAGTTTGAATTGAACTCAACTCTAATTAAGTGGGAACCTTGAACTTGACTTGAAAATATCTTGTGATGCATTGTTTGAAAAAGCTTGTGGATACCAATATACATACTTGAGCTAGAACCACTGTTTTTACCACTCTTTTCCTTAGCTCAAGTAGCTGAATCCCAATCATGGATCAGTTCCCATACCTTGAACCCATCCTTCTTTTAAGCCAATGTTTGTGTGTGAATTGAAAGGCCACCTTGGATCAAACTTAGCAGAAAGTGTTAGGTTTAGAGCGACAAGGGCAGGTCTCATTGAGTGCTGTGTTCCAACATCAAGGAACTGAGAGTTTTGGCGAGGAATAACTGTGGGGGAAAAGACCTTTTGGTGAGTGGAAAAAGGTGAGATGAGTGAAAATAGCTAGGGGAATGAAAGAAAAAGAAATCAGTCTTGGTGTTTTGAGAAAGTGAGCTCTGGTCTGTTGAAAAGAAAGAGTCTAGCCTCTAAGTTAAAAAGGAAGAAAAGAAGCCAAAGGCTCAAATGTTTTGTTAAGAAAGAAAGAAGAGGCTAGAAGTTATAAAAGAAAAAGAGCTGTGTAAAGTTTGAGTTCCAAGACTTGAGAGGAAAAGTGAAAAGTAAATCCCCTAGTGAGAGGAAAATGAGAGTGAAAAGTGAGGATTTTTGAGCAAGTGAGGAAGCTTTGAGTAGAGGGTGGGGTGTGATGAGTCTTTGCCCTTGTATGCATAGGTTGCTTTTTACCTTTAGCATTCTGCCAAAGTTTGATCATTCATAGAGAGATCCCTTTGCTGCATTTAACCCACTTGAACACTGATGAGATCATTTTAATCTCATAGCCTCTCACTAGCCAAGCCAGCTTGTTTAAACCTTGCATCATGAGATCCACCTGATAAAAGCTTAATGAATGTGAAAGAGTTGAGAGAGAGAAGAACTTGTGGAGATCCCTTGCTGAGTTGATATATATCTGAGTATGACTTTGCATTGCATAATTGAGCATGAACTTGAGTTCTCATTGTGATCACTTCTCTCAAAAAGAAAATGTGAACTCCCATTGCATACAACCTCTTTCTCTCATTTGCTCTTTTTGCTTGAGGACAAGCAAAGGACAAGTGTGGGGGAGTTGATATGTTCATAATTTGCATCATTTAGGTTGCATAAATCATTCCAAATCATGTTTTATTTCATGCATTTTAGGTCCTTAGGGTTTGTTTTAGAACTTAGGAGATGCATTAGGTCCCAATGAGTCTATTGCATGTTTTGAGTGTATATCAGGTGAATTTGGAGCTGAAAAGATGAATCCAGGAGGTGGAATGGTGAGCAGAGCTTGAAAAAGTGGAAAAATTGAGTCTATGGAGGTTATCGGCCATTCTCGCTGGCCAGGAAGGTTTTACCGGCCATTTTCATGTACCGCGAATGAAGTGTATCGGCCAAAATCTCCGGGTGCAAACATGTCTCAGAAATCGCCTGTCCGGGGAACCTTCCGGTCCGATTCAGACAGCGAGTGCTTCATAGAAGTTGGAGAGCATTGCATCACGGTCTCATAGCAAGTGGAATCGTGGAATTCGGACGTGTGAGCAGAGAGATAAGCTTGTCGGAAGGAACCCCCGTCTCGCAGGTATTCCGGACCGAGCAGATCAGTTCTGAAGGATGCGAAGGACGGTGCACTTCCAGCCGATTCAGTTTCCGGGTCCTTCATGAGAATCAGAGACATTTGAGTCTTCTTTCCAGAACGTCCAACAGCATCCAATTCGGATCTATGAGCAGGAAGATACGGTCTCCGGAATGGACACATGTCTAGACGCCTCTCCCTGGTCGTGTACATGCACTGCAAAGATGTGCCCTCCAGGAAGCCTTACACTTCCCAAGCACCGAAGCTTCCTTCACCAAAGTTGGAGATAAATGAGTCCTCTGTCTTATGCAACCGAAATCATTCAATTCGGACAAGTCTCATAGGAGTTACACTCTCCGGAATGCGAAGTGGTCTAAACTGCTCTGGATGCTGCGAGATGGTCTTGCGACTTGGTTAACCCGCAGGCCTGAAGATGAACGCCTGAATGCTGATGCTGCGAGTTGAAATATGCGGGTAAACTATCACTGGAAGAGATCTGAAGCTCCCGAGCAAGAGAAATGCTAAGTCCACAATCGTGCGACTTAGGCATGCGAGTTAGCCGCGCCTGGAACTATGCCGCACGATCACTCGCAAATCACTCCGACTTGAGCCTGCGACCTAGGTGCAATAGAGACCAACCCGCACAGTTTGTACATTCCCCAGAAACCGCCTTAGCCCTGCGAGTTGGAGAGGAAGGAGACCAAGCCGCAGCAACACTCGCAAAACACTCCTACTTAGGCGTGCGGCTAAGACAAGGTGATTCAGGCTTCACAAGACAAGTCTTCATCTACTGCGACTTAGGTGTGCGACCTCGGACATACTGGACCAACCCGCAGTAATTCCCACTTTATCCATTAAAGCCGGGTCAGGACCCGGTTTGTTCCGGGCTGACCCGGTTCATTTTTAAGGAAGTATAAATACTTTCTAGGGTTTTTTGGGGAAAGGGTTAAGTTTTATTCCCTTTGTCTCTTGCCTCTTTTGTAAATGACTCCATTAAGAAGAGAAATATCTATACTTGAGTGCTGAATCGAGAGAGTTTTAAGAGATCTGGGTGTTTAAAGCTGTTTTCTTTTGAATCTATCATCTCCATCTCCATTTCTCATCATTAATCATGCTAATCTTCTCAACCTGCAAAGGTTTAAGAGAGATTAGTATGATTAGTGAGTAGTCACCTTAATGAGGTTCTAGATATGTAGGTTAGGGTGCTAAAGTGTTAGATTAGGAGTGCTTAGGGCTAGATTCATTGATTCATCTCTCTAAACAGCTGTTCTCTATGCTAGATCCTTGATAATCACTTGAGATCTAGATTCTGGGAATTTCATGCATCAAAAGTGTTTGATGAAATTCCTGAAAGAGCTGTATTAGAGGTTTAAGCATTTTTCTGCATGATGATGTATTGTTATTTGCTTGAATGATCATTAAGAGCTGTTTGTTAATGCATATTGACTCATGTTTCACAAATGGGAATTTTGTTTGAAAATGGATTAGTATAGGGGTTAATACCTTCATGAGAGGATTAACCTAGATTTGAGTTCTTAATCATTTGAATCATGTCTCATCATTGTCATTAGCATTTCTAGTTTAGCACCAAAGCACCCTAACCAACTATCATGTCTAGAATCTCATGCCTCAATCATATCATATTCACATCATTTGTCATTGTCATTAGTCTTTAATCCTGTTTATGTTTATAGTTGTCTCTAGATTAATCAAAACCCACTCTTGTTTGCTTGAATTAAGAACTTGATCATATAGCTTAGTGTCTAACACCACATCTGGATTGATAAACCTCTTTGTGCTACATTGACAAGGGGATTGATAGCCCTGAGACCCTAAAAAGTCTTGTCTATCACCGTTCAAGCATTTGATCAATGAATGGTAAAGGAAAATGATATTTTCTTGATGCAGAATTCAATTTCCTATAGTCAATGCACATGCGATGGCCGGTTATAGTTCTTTGGGCTATGAGTTCATCCTTATCGTTTTTCACCACCGTGATCCCACCTTTCTTGGGCACAACGTGTACAGGAGATACCGACCGAGAGTCAGAGATTGGATATATTATCCCTGCCTCAAGGAGCTTTAGTATCTCCTTCTTAACCACCTCTTTAAGGTTCGGGTTAAGGCGACGTTGGTGCTCAATAGAGGACATAGCTTGGTCCTCTAAGTGGATCCTATGGGTGCATATGTCAGGAGAGATCCCTCTAATATCAGCCAAAGAATACCCTATGGCTCTCCTGAATTTTCTCACTTCACTAAGCAATGCACGCTCTTCATGTTCAAGCAAGCTATCGTTAATGATCACGGGATAAGTAGAGTTTAGACCCAAGAACGCATACCTGAGCCCTGTTGGTAGAGGCTTGAGCTCAACAGGGGGTGCATCTGCCTCATTCCAATCGGCATCAAAGCTTCATTGGCTCGGAACAGCTTCGTCGGCCTTTTCCTTGTTCTTGCGCGGTTTACCATCGGCCTCGGCACAAGCTGTCACGGCCATGTTATCCCGAGGTGTCTCCTCTATACCCTTGGACCCCCGCTGTCTGAAATGTCGAGGCCACTTTTCCTGAGCTCCAAAAACCTCGCCTCAGCTCCAAGTTCCTTCGGTTGGTCCAAAAGAAGCTTGTACACCTCGCTTTCCTCGTTCAAGTACTTGTGCTCGCTTTGTTCCTGTGTTAAGACCACTTGTAACGGATCCTCTGCGTTTAACTCTTCTAGGAGCTCATCAGCTAGCTCCTGCATTTCCTCCACATAGAAAACCTGACCTCCAATGGTCGGTTTCTTCATCATTTCCTTCACATTGAACTTCATAGTCTCGGAACCGATGTGTAGTTCAATCATACCCCCTCTCACATCTATTATGGCTCCTGCGGTTGCTAGGAACGGTCGGCTCAAGATGATAGGGTCTAATGGTTCCTCGTCCATCTCAAGAACTATGAAGTCCGTGGGGATTTCTATCTCACCGATTCTCAAAGGTAAATCCTCAAGCAACCCCACCGGTAGTCTAACCGATCTATCAGCTAATACAAGAGAGATCTTGGCCGGCTTATAGCTTTTGTATCCCAATCTCTTGGCCACCGTGTAAGGCATTAAGCTCACAGAAGCTCCTAGATCACATAAGCAGTTTGAGAACTTCAAGTGCCCTAAAGCACACGGTAAAGTAAAGCTGCCGGGATCGGATAGCTTTCTTGGTATGGATCTTCTTTGTATTATAGCGCTGCACTCATGGCTCAGTATTACCATACCCTGGAGCTCCTTTGTCTTATTGAGAATTGCGTCCTTTAGAAACTTTCCAAGCTGAGGTATAGCTAAGAAAGCATCTATGATGGGTAAGGTAAGTTGCGTGTTCTCCAAATGTTTCTCAAAGACCGCCTTGGCCTTGTCTAGGATTTTCTTTTTGAAACGCCCTGGGAATGGTATCTTGGGTTGGTAAGGTGGTGGTGGAACGTATGGCTTTTCAAGCTCAGTTGTCTTTTCCACCTCTTTTCCTTTGTCCTTGATCGGTACCTTCTCAAAAACCGCTTCTTTACACGCATCATTTGAGGCTGCCTCCCCCTCTAATTGCTCATTGGCCTCAATGAGCTTTGTCTTAGGCGTTGGAGCTTGTAATTCCTTACCACTCCTCAATGTGATGGCGTTCACATACTCTTTGGGGTTCGGCTCCGGTTTACCTGGTAAAGCCGGGCCTCTTGATGATGTAGAAGCTTGATTTTGCTTAAGCTCTCTGATATCTTGCTGCATTGTTGCGTGCTGGCTGTCAACTCTCTGCTGACCCTGTAACAGTTGCTGTAAAATCCCACAGACATCGGTTCCCATCTGATTCTGACCCATTCCCTGAATCTGTTGTTGATTACCCATTGGCTGCGGATTGAACCCTGGTGGAAACTTGTGTTGCTGCGGTTGGCTGGTGAAGTTGTTACCCTGAGCCGCTTGATTCTGCTGAGTGTAGCCGTGCTGTTGCCCACTGAACTGTTGCTTCGGCTGGAAAGTATTCTGAAAAGGGGCTTTTTCAGCATAGCTTTGTTGTTGTTGTTGAGCAGGGTACACTTGGTCTTGAGGGTTAGCTACATTTGGGTTTCGGTATGAGAGGTTTGGGTTACTGTTGTAGTTGTTAAACCGATGATACCTCTGCTGATTCCCTATGTAGTTCAGCTCCTCTTGAGTTAGACCATCTTCATTAACATTGTCAAAACTTGGCCCTTGCTCATCAAACTCGCCTACAAAGTGTATTGGCTTTTGAGTCGCCATTAAAACTTTGTCAAGCTTGCTCTGAAGCTCTGTTATATCCTTTTTCATACGCTGTTCATCACTAGATCCCTCTGTGCGGTTTGCTCTATCAAAGTCTTCACCGTACGTGTCATTGGACATGGCTAGGTTCTCGACTAGTTCCATTTCCGCATTGATCTCTTTCCCAAGAAAATTTCCATTTGAGGCTGTATCGAGTTGGTTTCTGATCTTGGGGAGTGCACCTCGGTATAAAGTACTCAAGAGGGATGCCTCTGAGAAGCCGTGGTGCGGGCATTGGTTAGTATAGCTCCTAAACCGTTCCCAAGCCTCACTAAAGCTCTCGTTGTTGTGCTGCGTGAAACTTGAGATCTGATTTCTGAGCTTAGCCGTGCGTGATGTGGAGAAGAACTTTGATAAGAACGCCAGTTTACACTGCTCCCATGTTTGTATAGAACCCCTCGGGAGGTTCTTTTCCCACTGGTGAGCTTTAGCACCGAGGCTGAATGGGAACAAACGTAGCTTGAAGCTAACTTCTGAAACGCCATTGATCTTGGTTAAGTCGCAAACCCGATCAAACTGATCTAGATGCTCAAGAGGGTCTTCTCCGGCTAGACCGTGAAACTTTGAGTTCTGCACCATATTGAGCAAGGAAGCTTTAACTTCAAAGTTGTTATTTTGAACCGGTGGAGCTTGAATCCCGGCTCTATATTGGTGCGCATTAGCTCGGTCGTTCTCTCCAACAAAGACCGGAGGAGGTTGTCTCTGAGCTTGTGGCGGTGGCGGATGATCATGATGGGCTTGTTGCTCATCTCTATTTGCTTGTTGTTGGTTTTGCTGAGCAAGCCATTCGTTTCTTTGAGCCTGCTGTTGGTTAACATAGGCTTGTTGTTCATTTCTTCCTGCCTGCGCCTGATTAGCCTGAGCTTGGTGCTCGGCTTCTTGAGCCTGTTGCTCGATCCTTTGCTGTTCTGCCATTCCAAGTCTTTCAAAGTGCCGTTCTCTCTCGCGAGCTCGCCTCTCAATCCTGTTGATGTTATTGTCGTACGGTAAAGGCGGTTCTGTGCTACGAGACCTGCTTTTCATGCACCTGAAATCAAAACAAGAACTTGCAAAAGAGTCAGTAAAACAAAAGAAAGTAAAGTCTTGATATTAAGAACAAATAAGAGACTAATGCTCCCACAAGTTGGCAATGACGCCAATTGATAACTAAGAGTTTTCACTCTTTGTAGAGGTTATCAATACCCTTGTCCTTGTAGTACAAGGGGTTATCAAACCAAACTTGTAGTGGAGACACTATCTATGTCATTTGTCGCCTTAAGTCAAGAGAGAATGGTAAAGGTTTTTAGCTAAACTAAGTAACAGTTGAATGAGCATAAAGGTAAAACAAATGATGAGATTTAAGCTAAGCAAGATGCTAATGACAAGTAAATAACTCGGATGATGAAAATATATGATAAAGACAGAAGCTTTAGACAGGATACTTGACTTGGGTGCTTCCAAGCTAAACTAATAGGTTAATGAATCATTTTATCAAGCGATTTCATTTAACTTTGAACTCAAGGCATGTTAATCTTCTCATGAAAGTATTAAACATCTAAACTGATCCTCTTTCATACCAAAATATCTTTTGAGAAGCACGAATAAGTCAGCAATAAGATTCAGTTCAAAAATGTCATTTAAGAGATCAAACTATCACTCTCGCGATGAAAGACTCTTAAACCCTTAACCGAGTGGTTCAGACATTTCTACAAACACTTTTGATGCGAGATATGTCTCAGATCTGAACCTCAAGTGATGTGCTTGGATCCAGCCTAGAGATCTTGTCGGTTAAGGAATGAAACATGCAAGAATAGACACCTAAACCCACTAATCTATCTTGAAAGCACCCTAATCTACCTATCTAAAGCCGCTTAAACGACTACTCACTGATCATAACGAGCTCACTAAGTCCTTTGCAAGACGTGTAGCTAGTCATGATAAGGAGTTTAATACTGGATGATAAAAGAAATAAAGAAAGAACAAGATTCTGATGCAAAAACGAGATATCGGATTAGATTAATCAAGTTTCACAAAAGAGGCAAGTTCTTAAGGCTAAAAGAAGATAAGAGATAAGATGATTAGGTTTTTGGTCCTAAAATGTATTTATAGCAAAGGGAAAGTGTCGCGGGTCAGCCCGGAACAAACCGGGTACTGAGCCGCCTTCTTGGGTTGATGGGTGAGTGCCACGGTGTGTCGGAGAGTGAAGCCGAGGTCTTTATGTCGAGGAGTGCACGTGAGTCAGGATCCGAATGAAGATCTCGTGAAGAACACGTCAAGAACATACATGAACCCTAGTCTTTGATCCATCCTCACGTGTGTGTTCTTGAGCCGCCTTGTTCTTGATTCTGGGTTTGTGACAAGGGACCTCGGCATAAAATGCCGAGGGGCTTGGTAGTCGAGGGGTTTGGGAGAACAGAGTCCGGCATGCACGCCGAGGTCATTACACCGAGGTGCACGTTCAACACTTAGTCGTTTCCAGCTTCATTTCTTACGTGTGCATGCCTTGATCCCAACATGCCGAGGCATCGGCACGACGTCTAGTCCAGAATACTCCCAAGATATGAGCCTTGACTTGGGCGATGTCGAGGTAATGATGCCGAGCCCTGAGAAAACACTTAGCGCGTATCACAGCTCATTTGGGCTCGTATCGACCATATTTCCTTCTAGAAACAGTAACTTTCAACATACGACTCCAATTTCTCTGAGACCAGTTCCATAGTCAAGAAGACTCAATAATCTCGAACTTTGGTGAAGAATTCGTCGGAGCTTGGGAAGTGGAAGGCTTCCTGGATTTCACATCTTTGCACCGTATTGGAATCACCAGAAAATAAGGTTTTGGACCAATGTGAACTCCGGCGACCTTATCTTTCGAAACGCTGCTCCGAACTGAGAGATTCCAACTGTTCTGAGAAGGTCTTTCACAGATATCAAACTTTGATGAAGACCGGGCAGGCTAGTTCGGTCCGGAAAGGCTCCGTCCGCCGTGATCTTTGGAATCCGCCGTTTGGTTCTCGGGTGCGCGTAATGCTGGTGCATCCTCCGGAAGTCGTATCTTTCTCTTTACTGGTCCGAATTGAATGATTCTAACTGTTCTGGGATCTTTGCTTGATTATTTCCAACTTTGATGAAGACCCCGCCAACTAATTCGGACCGGAAGGTTCCCCGGATTGCTGATCTTTGAAACGGGCGGGCAAGGACAGGTTTTGGTCGAGAAAAGCTTCCCGCGGTAAGAAAAATGGCCGAGGGCTATGTACCGCGGTAAGCTTTTTGGCCGTAAAATTCTTCTCGCCTCGGCCAAAAACTTAACCCGTGGTAATTTGCACCCGATACTCGTCTTTGGTCGATTTTGGTCGATCGGTAAGGGTTTTGGCCGATAATGAGCGTCCGGTAAGCTTTTTGGCCGAGGTTTCTGTCCAGCCGGTACGAGTTTTGGCCGAGAAATTCCTCCAAGCGGTTTTCACCGTTTTTGACCCTTTTCTTCACCGTTTTCTTTTCTGCTCCTCTTCTTAAGCTCCAAATGGCTTCCAAAGCACCTGATAAAGACTTGAAAACATGCAAAACTCCTTGGGACCTAATGCAAGCCCTAAATCCTATTTTGGTGCCTAAAGACTCAATTTACATGATAAAACACATGATGTGGACTATAAAATGCAATTTAAATGATGTAAAATATAGACATATCAAACTTCTCCACGGCTCGGCCCACTTGCCATTTTAATCGAGATATGAACCGGTCCACCTCACCGAGGCGCGGCTCGGCCCAGGCATGTTGGAGAGGGGCTCGGCCCATTTCTTACGATACGGCTCGGCCCATCTGTCTTTCTTCACGGCTCTCCTTACTGGTTTATCTTCACGGCTCTCCCACTTGGTGATCACAGCTCTCCCACTTGTCTTGGTGAGAACGGCTTTCCCACTTGTCTTGGTGAGAACGGCTCTCCCACTTGTCTTGGTGAGAACGGCTCTCCCACTTGTCTTGGTGAAAACGGCTCTCCCACTTTGTGACCACGGCTCTCCCACTTATCTTTCTTCCATACTTAGTTATTTTGAGATGGTTTTATCCGCTTGGGGTGAAAGCCGACCCCAACAGTACTCGTCTTAAGAAACCTCAACCTTGGAAACATATCCTTGCCCGGTTTTAATCGAGTTTTAGCCTTCACTAATTTCCTGACTATTACTTTAGTCGTTTGCGGATCACTTATCCGCTCTACCGAGCATCTTCCTCCCGAGAATC
>NW_006256877.1:7746615-7787159 GCF_000478725.1 Eutrema salsugineum
CGTTTCGTAGATATAAACAATTCTGTTCGGTACTTAGTCATTCAACCAACCATCCCCACATGACTAAGTAACCGATAGAGAATCCTCTATTCCGGCCCGTCAATGCGTGCATATCCAGTTCCGGCTTATGCACCATTTTCATGACCGTTTTCTCGGGTATATCTTGATCCGATGAATCTTCTCACAGACTGCAATCCCTTCCCTTGATCTGCAAATATTTCCGATCCGGATCATGGGTCGGTCTTGGGCTGGCTGAGTCTTGGTGAGATCTGTTCCGTCTCTCAAGTCACTCGGCCGCCGCGCCAACCGGATGCAGTCAATAATCAATACGATTCTACGCGCACCATCGCCGGCCTAATCTCCATTCCAAAGCCGGCGACCCAATGATGATTTCAACTGAGTCATATAGACGGTTTGGCCTAGCCCATACTTTGGCCGAACGTCAAGTACGCTCGGTGAAACTCTTTATCCCTCCGGTCGCAACTCACCGTCTGATCGGCCTAGCCCATACTTGGGCCGATCGTCGGATTCGTCCAACCGAACCAATAATTTATCCGTACGCTTCCTACCATAAAATGTACCTTAGAGACTTGCGGTCGTTTGCTTTTGCCGCACCGTACTCTCTCTTCTTTCCTTCCTGTCACGACCCGCACCAGTTGCTCCGCACGGATTCTTTTCCGCACGGTCATTCCCTTTAGTTTCTCGGTTCTGTCTTAATTTGGGCAGAGTTTCTTTCCTCTTTTTCTGTGTGTCCAAAAATGTGGAGAAAGGGATCTATTTATAGATTTTCCCTGTTGTAACCACCTTGGGCGAACTGGTGCATGTTGTTGGCCGAACGGGTGCGTTGATTGGGTGCATAGGCTTTGCAACCCTTCGGCCATAACCGCCCATAACTGCCAATAACCGCCCCGCTCAGCTAACCCAACTCCCACTCAACTGAACCCAGCTACCGATTACTTAGTCTAGCTGAACTGAGCTTCCCGGCAGTTGATCCAGCTAGCTTAGCTCAGCTGACCAGCTTGTTTTAGCTTCAAACAGCTTATTGAGCTTCTTCCGTCTATCTTTATTCTGTTCCAACTCGCTTCTTTCCCGTAAAACTAATCGGCCCATTGTAAGTTTGCGGGACGCGGACGTTACACACACTCTCTCTTCCTCACCATAAACATGAGTTTGCAACTCTTTCTCTCATTTCTCTCCATTGTTTTCATCATAACTCTTTCATTTCTCCACCAAATTTGTTGATTCAAAGTGCTCTGAGCTCGTTTTTGAGTTGTTAACATCATCGTGATTGCATTTCGAACTCGTTGCATCTTAATCCCAAGGTGTTTCACTCTGTTAAAATTCATCTTTTTCCATGTTCTTCAATGGTGATTTTTGAACTTCAAGGTGTGGAATCGATTTTGATAGGTTGTTTTAGACCTTGGGATTATTTTTATAAATGCTAGGGTGCTAGATAGTCTTGGAAAACAGAGCACTTTGTTGGTGATTCCTTGTTCTTGAGTTTTGAAAATTGTTGCAAGTAATTCATGAAAAAACAAAATCGATTTTTTTTTTTAAAAAAAAGAAATGAATTGGGTTCTTCCTGAGTCCTTGCTTTGCACTCTTGTTTTTACATCACTATGAACTTATTGGATTGATTCTTGGCTCGAGAAACCTGTTCATGTGGTTTTAAAATCGATTCTTGCAACAAATTTTTTCAGAATTTTGGAGAATTTTGTGAAGCTTATTCTTGTACTAACATTGTTTTTGAGAATATCTTGGCAGATGACTGAAAGAACCAACTCTCTGGCCAATAAGAAGGGTACTGCATCAAAAGGGCAAGGGTTTGGTTTCGGGGTCTTCACAGCCAAGAGAAAAAGGTCAAGGAGCAAAGAATACCACAAAGCAAAGAAAATGTGATCCAGCGCCAAAAAGGACAAGGCATGAAGGGAATGCTTTGGTGGTTGCTTCTGGTTCCAAGAAGAAAGGGAAACAGTTGGCTGTGGTATCTGAGAGTGAACAGACTGAACGTGACTCAAGTAGCTCAGCTGGTGGTTCACAAGGCACCATTGAAGAGGGATCAAAGAGGATCAAGAAAACTGAACCAGAAACACTTGATTATCTGGCTAAGTTTCAACAGATAGAGATCCAGCAAGGGAGGTTCCCTGATATGGACTCTCTGAAGAAGATTGGCATCTATGAAGATGTCCAAAACTTTGCTTGGGAACATGGGTATTGAGTCACTTTTGAAGATGAGAGAGATCGCTTATGAAGAGGAGTCTCAAGAGTTCTTGGCTTCTTTTGAAGCTTTCATATACTACCCAAGGGATTCAAGAATTCTTCAAGGAGATGGGCTTGGACATGTAGAGTTTACTGTGAAAGGAAAGGACTATTCAGTGTCATTCAGAGAATTGAATGAGATTTTTGGGTTTTCAACACCTAGAAATGTTCCTCTCTCCAACCAGGTCAATCTCAGAAAAGAAGATGTTCAACTTCTATGGAGATCAATGGCTTCTGGGAAGTACACAGCTGGAACAGCTAAGTCCTCTTGGATAAGGAATCCAGTTCTGAGATATGTACACAAGATTCTCTCTCACAGCTTCTACTTCAAGATTGATGTTGGAAGAGTTCACAAAGGAGATCTGATGCTCCTTGGTGTGGGGCTGAAACAGCTGATGCCAACTCATGAAGATGGAGAGCCCTATGAAGGGTATGCTTACACACCTTGCCTTGCCTTTCAATTAGCAAGGTCTTTGATATTCTACAAGAAGTGCATTTGGGGTTCTACAAAGCAAGATGCAAAGCTGACCCATGGATAGGTGGTAACAAAGATCTTGAAGGCCAAGGGGTACAGATTCAAGGAGAACATGGCAAGGTTTGATCTGATTAATGAAGCAAATTTGTGTAAGATTGGCTTCCTTCAAGGAAGAGTGGGTGCCAAGATAATTTACAACTTCAAGACTCTCATTAATGAGCCAGCCCAAACTCTCCTGCCCAATCCCTCCATCACCACAGTCCAAGTTAAGAGGAACATTCACTTCTTCTTGCTGAAGGAAGAGCTGTACAATGTCCAAACTGATCCACCAATCCTTACATACAAGCAAGCTTGCAGAGAAGAAGCCTCCAAGGAAAAGAAAGCAACCGCTGAAGATGCTACCACAAGTGCTGCTGGTGCTCAAGATGCTGATCTGCCTCCACCTCAAAAACGTTTTGGTGGAAACAGATACCACTTTGATGATTACAACTGGGAGGAACCAGGCACTTCAGGGTTCAGAGCTCAACAAAAGATTGGTATTCTCCAAAAATGGTGCAAGTACCAAGACAAAAGCATCCACAAGATGGCCAAGTGCATCAAGGAGATGAAGAAGAGGATCAAGAAGCTTGAAAACCCTTGCAAAGGTGGGTCTCCAGCACCAGTTTCACCAAGGAACTGAGAGGAAGTTGGAGAGAGTTCCATGAACTGCACAGCCCTGGTCACATATGGCACAACTTGGGTGGATCTTGACGACGGTTCTGATGAGGCAAGCCATCATTCTTGGGAGACACCATCCGGCCACACTTCAAACCCCTCTTACTCACTGGGGTCTGACTTCCACAGCTCTTAGGTAACACTCCAAACCTTGTAAATATGCATGTAGATTCTCTTTTTCTTTTTGCATTTTACTTGTTTGTTTTGTTTTCACTCCTTTGTTATGCTTTTATAACACAAGGGACTGTGTTATTTAAGTGTGGGGGAGGAGTTTCATCTTTTACTAATCATGTTTTCTCTGTTCTTATTTTACACTTTGAGTCTTGAGTCACATTCTTGCATGCATTCATGTAGTCTCATCTAAGTGCATATAAAAACCCAAAAAAATGGAAAAATCAGAAACATTTTCACAAAAAAATGTTCATGTAGTTGCATTCTCATTTTTAGGATTGAGTCTAGTTGCATATTCATGTAGGCTGCATCGATGCAAGGGAGTAATGATAGGTTTTTCCTTGAGAGAATATCACTTTAAGAATTCGGTTCACTGCCCTAGTTCCTAGTTCTTTGCTGCATGTAAACAAGAAAGAAAAAAAGACTGATCCATGCTTTGAACTTGTTGAGTGAATCAAGCTTTGATTAGTTCCAGCCTTATCTTAGTGAGAACCATAATTTGACAATCTAATTATTATTGTTTGTGCATGTCATTGTGAACTCATGGGTACCCTTAAAATATTAGAGCTCTCTTATCCTTTTTACCACTCTTTGCTAGATCAAATAGCTGTTCTCTCACAGTTCCCTGCCTTGAACCAAACCTTCCATGAAGCCTGAAACACTATAGTGAGAGATGTGAGGCCTTTTTCTGAATAAACTTGACAGAAAGTGTTGGGTTTTGGGTGACAAGAGTAGAGTCTCATGTAGATCTAGCTCTGCATCATGAGTCTAGAGTAATCTAGGAAGAGATCTTGAGAAACACTGAGTGGAAAAGAGAAAGTTTGAGATGAGAACCAGGGGATGGAATAGAAAAGAAAGCGGTTTGGGGTCTACTGTGTAAAGAAAGAAAAGCTCTTGTGTTTTGAAAAGAAAAGCCTAGCCTCTAAGTAAAAAGAAAATAAAAGAAGCCAAAAGGCTCAAGTGTTTGAAAAGAAAAGAAAAGAGGCTAGACAGTGTTATGTGAGAAAGAGCTAAGTGGAAGGTTCAGACCCCAAAGCCTCAGTTTAAAGATGAAGAGATGAATCCCCTGGTGAGAAAACGATTGAGAGTGAAGTGAGGAGAGGGTTGATGAGGCAATGAATGCCTAGAGAGAGGATGTGATCTTCATGGGAGTAGAGTTAAGGAGGGAGATCAATCTAGGGCATTGGGTATATGGGATTCTGCTCTTGTATGCACCAGTTGCCTTTTACCCTTAGCATTCTGTTAAAGTTTATTCCTTCTTGAGTGATCCCTTGAGCTGCATGGAAACCATAAGCATTAAATGAGATCATCTTTGTCTCATAACCCTGTCCCAAGACAAGTGGGTTCACATGATTTGCATAAGCATGATTCACATGAGCTTTAATGAATGTCAAAAGGCTGGAACTATGGCTGTTTGTTGATATGTTCATAATTTGCATCATTTAGGTTGCATATTTCATTCCAAATCATGTTTTATTTCATGCATTTTAGGTCCTTAGGGTTTGTTTTAGAACTTAGGAGTTGCATTAGGTCCCAATGAGTCTTTGCATGTTTTGAGTGTTTATCAGGTGTATTTGGAGCTATTTGGAGTTGGAGAGATGGATCCAGGAAGAGAAATGGCAACCCGGGCTTGAAAGATGGTGAAAATGGGTTTTGGAGGTTCTCGGCCATTTTCACGTACCGCAGGAAGGTTTTCTCGGCCATTCCCACGTACCGCGGGTGGATTTTATCGGCCAAAACGCGTACTGGCTAATGAATTTCTCGGCAAAATCTCTGGGTGCGGACACGTTTCCGAAATCGCCTGTCCGGGGAACCTTCCGGTCCGATTCAGCTGTCGGGTGCTTCATCAAAGTTAGAGAGGATTGGATCACGGTCCGAGAGCAAGTGGAATCATGGAATTCGGACGCGTGAGCAGAAAGTTAAGCTCGTCGGAAGAAACTCCTGTCTCGCTGCCGTTTTGGACCAAGCTAATGAGCTCCGAATATTCAGTTTACTGGGCCTTCATCAGAATCCGAGATAATTGAGTCCTCTTTCCAGAACGTCCGAGAACATTCAATTCGGAGCTATGAGCAAGAAGATAACGTTTCCGGAATGGGCACATGTCTAGACGCCTTTCTCTGATCGTGTAAATGCACTGCGAATATGAGCCCTCCAGGAAACCTTCCACTTCCCAAGCACCGAAGCTTCCTTCACCAAAGTTGAAGATATTTGAGTCTTCTGTCCTCTGAAACCGGAAGCACACAATTCGGACAAATATCTTAGAAGTTATGCTTCCCTGAACGCGAAGTGGTTCGAGGAGCCCTGAATGCTTAAGATTGATAAAATCATGCTAAGGGAAAGATGGCACGGTGGAATGCCACGGTCTACATCTGACCGTGGCAACTTTATGCAGTTTTTCGGAGTTTGACACGATCTTTATGCCACGGTCTACACTTGACCGTGGCAAGATGACATTTGGGATGCAATCTCTCGGCGTTTGGCACGGTCTCAATGCCACGGTCTAAGACTTGGCCGTGGCAACTTTGTACACTTCTTCGACAATTGGCACGGTCTCAATGCCACGGTATAGGACTTGGCCGTGGCAACTTTGTACACTTCTTCGGCGTTTGACACGGTCTCCATGCCACGGCCTAGGACTTGGCCGTGGCAACCTTGCGCATACTTTCGGCGTTTGACACGACCACTTGCCACGACTTGACCCAGACTTGCTAGACCGTGGCACCATGATTCATCCAAGAACACGCGATACAGGACTTTGACACGGTCACTTGCCACGGGCTGACCAGAACTTGCTAGACCGTGGCAAACTCATCCTTTACCCACCAAGGCCGGGTCAGTACCCGGTTTGTTATGGGTTGACCCGGTTTGTCTAAGACATCTATAAATACATTTTAGACCTAATTTGGAGGGGACTTTTATCCCATTTTCAGTCTCCTTTTCCTTTTTGGTGAAAAACCACTTGTTAATACCTTGCTTTTGAGTTTAATATCGATTTGAAGAGTGTTTTCCCCTTGATCTATCATTTCCATCTCTATTTATCATCATTAATCATGCCAATCTTCTGAACTTGCAAAGGTTTAAGAGAGATTAGTATGATTAGTGAGTAGTCACCTTAATGAGGTCCTAGATGTGTAGGTTAGGGTGCTAAAGTGTTAGATTATGAGTGCTTAGGGCTAGATTCATTGATTCATATCTCTAAACAGCTGTTCTCTATGCTATATCCTTGCATATCACTTGAGATCTAGATTCTGGGAATTTCATGCACCAAAAGAGTTTGATGAAATTCCTGAAAGAGCTGTATTAGAGGTTTAAGCATTTGCTGCATGATGATGTATTGTTATTTGCTTGAATGATCATTAGAACTGTTTATTAATGCATATTGATTCATATTTCACAAATGATGATTTTGTTTGAAAATGGATTAGTCTAGGGGTTAATACCTTCATGAGAGGATTAACCTAGATTAGAGTTCTTAATCATTTGAATCATGTCTCATCATTGTCATTAGTATTCCTAGTTTAGCACCAAAGCACCCTAACCAACTATCATGTCTAGAATCTCATGCCTCCATCATATCATAATCATATCACTTGTCATTGTTTAGTTCTTTTTTAGTCATTAATCCTGTTTTTAAGTTTGTAGTTGTCATTAGTTAATCAAAACCACTCTTGTTTGCTTGAATTAAGGACCAGATCATATAGCTTAGTGTCTAACACCACATATGGATTGATAAACCCCTTGTACTACAAGACAGGGGATTGATAACCTCTACAAAGAGCCTTGAGAACTCTTAGTTATCAATTGACGCCGTTGCCAAATTGTGGTTGTTTAACATTAAGCTCTGGTCTGTTCTTGAGATCAAGTGCTTATTTTCTTGTTTTTACTGATTCCTTTCAAGTTCTGTTTGTGATTCAGGTGTATGAACACCAGGTCTAGATCAAGAAGCTGTGGTCCCTTTCCCTCTCAACGACAACATTAATCTTTTGGTACCATGGAGGAGAAGGGACAGACGTGGAAGACAGATTGATCAGGCTGATATGGCAGAACAAAGAGAGCATGTGGTGGATATAGAACAACCGGTTCAGGAGCAACAGGCTCAGGGTAATGGAGCTGGTAATGGAGTTGGTCAAGGGTTAAATCAGGGTAATGTTCATCAGGAACAGGTGCATCACCAACAAGCATATGTCCACCAGGGACAAGCTCAAGCTCATCAACAGAGGCATCAGGCCAATGTACAGCAAAGACAACAGGTGCACCACCAACCCCAGCCCTTTCAACACCAGCAAAGAAGATATGAGCAACCACAAGTCTATGTTGGAGAGAATGACAGGGCCAATGCTCATCAGTATGGAGCTGGAATTCAGGCACCACCTGTGCAAAACAACAACTTTGAAGTGAAGGCATCCTTGTTGAATATGGTCCAGAACTCAAAGTTCCATGGATTAGCAATGGAAGATCTCTTGGAACACTTGGATCAATTTGATAAAGTGTGTGACCTGACCAAGATTAATGGAGTTCAGAAGAAAGCTTCAAGCTAAGATTATTCCCATTCAGTCTTGGTGACAAAGCCCACCAATGGGAAAAGAATCTTCCAAGAGGCTCCATTCAAACCTGGGAGCAATGCAAGCAAGCTTTCCTATCTAAGCTCTTCTCCACCTCAAGAACTGCAAAACTGAGAAACCAAATCTCTAGCTTCACTCAGCACAGCAATGAGAGTTTTGGTGAAGCATATGAGAGATTCAGGAGCTACACAAACCAATGCCCACACCATGGATTTAGTGAAGCTTCCCTTCTCAGCACACTATATAGAGGAGCTCTTCCCAAGATTAGAAACCAGCTGGATACTGCTTCCAATGGGAACTTTCTGGGAAAGGAGATACATGCTGCTTTAGAGCTAGTGGAGAACTGAGCAATGAGCAATGATACTTATGGTGAAGACTATGACAGATCATAAAGATCTGAAGGTTCAAGCTCAGAATAGAGGCTCGCTAGGGAAGTTAAGGAGTTGAGAAGTGAATTGGACAAGCTGAAATTCACCACTCAGAAGCCAATGTATTTTGTTGGAGAGTATGAGGAACCTTCTCAAATCTTTGAGAACATAAGTGAAGAAGGTTTTACCCAGGAGGAGCTTAACTACATTGGGAATCAGAGGTTCCAGAGATATCAGTATGGTAATGCCAATCCAAACCTTTCCTACAGGAACACCAATGTAGCTAACCCACAAGACCAGGTCTATCCCAATTCTCAAGCTCCACAGAACTTTGTTCCAAAGAACAACTTTCAAGGGTCTTTTCAACCCAAGAATCAGTTTACTCAGAATCAAGGTTTTGGTCAGCAACAGCAACTATTTCAAGGTCCTAGTTTCAGTTCACAGCAGCAAAAGGCACCACCAGGGTTTGGTCCTCCACAGTTCCAACATCAGGCGCCGGTCCAACAACAGTTTCAGCCACCAACGGTTCAACAGCAGCCACAGATGGGTTCAGATATGGTTGGTATTCTGCAACAACTACTTCAGGGTCAACAGATCTTTGCAAGCCAGAATGCAGCCATGCAGCAGGACATCAAGGAACTGAAGCAAAACCAGGCATCAAGCTCAAGGAACCAAGGTCACCTACCTGGAAAACCAGAACCCAACCCCAAGGAATATGCTAAGGCCATCACACTGAGGAGTGAAAAGGAGTTACCTAGTATTGAGAACAACATTGTGATCATTGAGGACAATGATCAAACTGAGGGGGAGGCAGCCTTAAAAGATGATCAAGTTGCTGAGAAACCAAGGACAGAAAATGGTAAAGAGGTAGCAAAGGAACCTGAACCAGAGAAGACATATGTGCCACCACCTCCATACCAACCCAAGCTCCCATTTCCAGGGAGATTCAAGAAGCAACTTGTGGATAAGGCAAGAGCTGTATTTAAGAAGGCACTCAATGAGACACCACTCACTATGCCTCTCATTGATGCATTCCTAATGATGCCAAAGATGGGGAAGTTCTTGAAGGATGCCATCTGAATAAGACTAAAGAACTTCAAGGCTTGGTGGTACTAAGTCATGAATGCAGTGCTATCATTCAGAAGAAGTCCATTCCAAGGAAGTTGACTGATCCAGGGAGTTTCACACTCCCTTGTGCCATTGGACATCTTCTATTTTCTGGATGTCTTTGTGATCTAGGAGCATCAGTCAGCTTGATGCCATTCTCCATAGCAAAGAAGCTGGGCTTTAGAGTCTTCAAACCTGCAAGGATCTCTCTTATCCTTGCAGATAGATCAGTTAGATTGCCTGTTGGTATGTTGGAAGATCTACCAGTTAAGATAGGTGGTTTTGAGGTTCCAACAGATTTTGTTGTGCTGGAAATGGATGAGGAACCAGTAGATCCTCTTATCTTGGGCAGGCCATTCTTAGCCACTGCAGGAGCCATAATTGATGTCAGAGGTGGGATAATAGAGCTTCAACTTGGGTCTGAAAAGCTCAAGTTTGATGTGAATGAGATGATGAAGAAACCCACCATTGAAGATCAATGTTTCTATGTAGAGACAATGGATCAGTTGGCTGATGAGTTGCTTGAGGAGCTGAACACTGAGGATCCTCTTCAAGCTGCTCTAACTCAAGAACAAGGAGACAATGGGCTCTTAGCAGAAGCAAGTGAAGGGTACAAGTTGTATTTGGACAATGCTAGAGAGCTGGGTCCTGAGACAAGGTTTTTGGAACTGGAACAAAGTGGCTCTGAGGTTTTTGCTATCAAAGGATCAGACACCAGCCAAAGCAGCTTGGACATGGATTGGAATGAGGCTGATGCACCCCTTGTTGAACTCAAGCCTCTACCAACAGGGCTCAAGTATGCTTTCTTAGGCTTAAACTCCACATATCCAGTAATCATCAATGATAGTTTATTAGAGGATCAAGAGAGTGCATTGCTTAGTGAGATAAGAAAGTTCAGGAGAGCCATAGGATATTCTTTGGCTGATATTAGAGGGATCTCTCCTGACATTTGCACCCACAGGATTCACCTAGAGGACCAATCTATGTCCTCTATTGAGCATCAACGACGTCTTAACCCCAACCTTAAGGAAGTGGTTAAGAAGGAGATACTAAAACTTCTTAAGGTAGGGATAATTTACCCAATCTCTGACTCAAGATGGGTGTCTCCTGTTCATGTTGTGCCCAAGAAGGGTGGGATCACACAGAATGTGTATAGACTATAGAAAGCTCAATGCAGCCTCTAGGAAGGATCATTTTCATTTGCCTTTCATTGATTAGATGTTAGAGAGGCTTGCAAACCACCCCTTCTTTTGTTTTCTCGATGGGTAGTCGGGGTTCTTCCAAATTCCCATAGATCCCCGAGATCAAGAGAAAACAACATTCACATGCCCTTATGGCACATTTGCATACAGACGAATGCCTTTTGGTCTCTGTAATGCCCCTGCCACATTTCAACGTTGCATGATGCATATCTTCTCTGACATCATTGAAGAGAAGGTGGAGGTGTTCATGGATGATTTTAGTGTCTATGGCTCCTCCTTCTCGGATTGTCTCTCTAATTTGTCACAGGTCTTGGAGAGATGTGAGCAGCATAACTTGGTGTTGAACTTGGAGAAATGCCACTTCATGGTGCAGGAAGGAATATTTCTTGGGCACAAGATATCTCAGAAGGGCATAGAGGTTGACAGAGCAAAAGTGGAAGTGATGGTGAATCTGCAAACTCCCACTTCAGTCAAAGGGATAAGGAGTTTCCTTGGGCATGCAGGGTTTTACAGAAGATTTATCAAAGACTTCTCAAGAATTGCCAGGCCCTTGACAAGGCTGTTGTGTAAAGAAGTTGATTTCATCTTTGATGCTGAATGTGAAGAGGCCTTCAAGATGATCAAGGATGCATTAGTCAGTGCACCAATAGTCCAGGCACCAGACTGGTCCCTTCCTTTTGAGGTTATGACTGATGCATCTGACTTTGCAGTTGGAGCAATTCTGGGCAAAGGAAGGACAAGAAGCTACATATCATCTACTATGCCAGTAGAACATTTAACTCTGCACAAGAGAAGTATGCTACTACTGAGAAGGAAATGCTGGCAATAGTCTTTGCCTTTGATAAATTCAGAAGCTACCTGGTGGGATCAAAAGTCATTGTATATACTGATCATGCAGCCCTCAGGTATCTGATGACCAAGAAAGATGCCAAGCCAAGACTGTTAAGATGGGTTCTTCTACTCCAAGAGTTTGATATGGAAGTGAAGGACAAAAAGGGGATAGAGAATGGAGCTGCAGACCATCTCTCTAGGCTGAGGATTGATTCTGAAGTCTCTCTCAATGACAATCTCCCTGAGGAATCACTGATGGTGCTCCACTCCTACTTGGAGATTGAAGAAGTAGAGAGCATTCAAGAGAGGAGGATGCCTTGGTTTGCTGACATAGTGAACTATCTTGCCTGTGGGGTGGAACCACCTGAATTAGATGCTTACCACAGGAAGAAGTTCTTCAGAGATGTCCAGAGATACCATTGGGATGAGCCTTACCTCTATGTCCTAAACAAAGATCAGCTGTATAGAAGGTGTATAGCTGAGGAGGAGATGCAACCTGTGTTGCAAGAGTGTCATGGTTCAGCTTTTGGGGGTCACATGGGAGCATTCAAGACTGTGGCAAAGGTTCTTCAGAGTGGGTTTTGGTGGCCCACAATGTTCAAAGATGCTCAGTTAGTTGTTTCAGCTTGTGATGCCTGTCAGAGGCATGGAAACATTTCAAAGAGGAGTGAGATGCCTCAAAACCCAATTCTAGAAGTTTCGATCTTTGATTGCTGGGGAATTGACTTCATGGGGCCCTTCATTTCATCCTATGGGAATCAGTATATACTTGTTGCTGTGGACTATGTGTCCAAATGGGTTGAGGCCATTGCTTCCCCTACCAATGATTCCAAGGTTGTAGTGAAGCTGTTCAAGAGCATTATCTTCCCAAGATTGGGAATACCCAGGCTTGTTATCTCTGATGGAGGATCTCATTTTGTGAACAAGACTTTGGAGGGATTGCTGAGAAAGCATGGAGTGAAACACAAGGTAGCTACTCCTTATCATCCTCAAACTAGTGGCCAGGTTGAAGTATCTAATAGACAGATCAAGGCCATTCTTGAGAGGACTGTTAGCTCAAGCAGAAAAGATTGGAGCAAAAGGCTAGATGATGCATTGTGGGCTTATAGGACTGCCTTTAAAACTCCTATTGGGACATCACCTTTCAATCTGCTATATGGGAAGAGCTGCCACCTTCCTGTTGAGTTGGAGTCAAGGCTTTGTGGGCTGTGAAGTTGCTGAACTTTGATATCAAGACAGCTCAAGAGAAAAGGGTCATTCAACTCCATGAACTTGAAGAGATAAGGCTTGGGGCTTTTGAGAGCTCAAAGATTTATAAAGAAATGACCAAGGCTCTGCATGACCAAAAGACTCTGAAAAGGGAGTTCAAGGAAGGAGATCTAGTGTTGCTGTTCAACTCTAGGCTTAAGTTGTTTCCAGGAAAACTTAAGTCTAGATGGTCTGGTCCCTTTAAAGTTCTTGAAGTCTGGCCATATGGAGCTGTTGTCTTAGAAGGAAAGAATGGTCAAGAGTTTGTGGTAAACGGCCAAAGGATCAAGCACTATCTGGTTTCAGAAAGGAAGGAGGAAGCTACATCAGTTCCCCTTCTTGATTCACCACCAGCCTGTTAAACAGGTTTCCAAAGTCAAACTTAGAGACTTTAAACAAAGTGCTCTTGGGAGACACCCCAAGCTTATCTTTTGTTTTCAATCGCCTAGTTTAATCCCATTTAGTTGCTTTCATTCGCTTTTGTTTAATCGATTTTTACTTGCTTTTATTTGCTTTCACTTTCAATTGCTTTTACTTGTTTAGCTTCCTAGTTTAGATTTAGTGACAACAAAAACCCAAAACCAAAACCAAAACCTTTTAGTTCTAATCTGATTTAAGCGTTGCGTTGAATTCGTACTGAAACAACTAAGTCTCTGTGGATCGATACCCTAAGTACTACAGCGCACATCTGTGCACTTGCAGACATTTAGGGGTTATAAATTTAAAACCTGAAGCTTAGTAAAACGAAAAACAACAAACCCCGTTTACAAACCCGCATCAAGTTTTTGGCGCCGTTGCCGGGGACTTAAATTTGTTTCGTTGCGAATCCCAGCTTAAATCCATTAGAACACTTTTTTATTTTTACTTTTTCTTTTGAATTTTTCAGGTTTTTCTGAGATGAGAGACCCGGAACATGTTCCCGGAACTCTTGGTGATCCACCAAATCGTGTGGATGGTGATCCAAGCGACGATAACCTGACTGATGACGAGCTTGAAGAACCAATCCATGATGACAATGAACTGATCGGATCGGGCAAACACAAAGATGATGATGAACTGATTGGAAGTTTCGATTCACTCGAAAAGTTCATGGGAGATCGAAGAGCTATTCAACCAGCCTTACCTGAGGATGGCAAAACCGAAATTAAGGTACCACATATCCATTTAGTTCAACAAAATCAATTCTCTGGTTATTCACTCGAAAACCCGATAGACCATATCGAGACTTTCGAAGAATTATGTGCAACCATTACAGCAAATGGGGATTACCACAAGTGTAGTCTTTTCCCATTCTCTCTTAGAGATAATCCCAGCAAATGGCTAAAATCCTTGCCACCTGCTTCACTAAAAACGTGGGGAGCGTGTAAAACTGCTTTCCTAAATCGTTTTTACACTAGAAATCTTGGAAATCTCTTAAGAAAGAAGATAAGAACTTTTAAACAAAAAGAAGATGAAGATCTTTTAGATACTTGGGAAAGATTTAGGGAATACCAAAGAGATTGTCCACACCATGGATATGCCGAGGAATACCTGCTAAATATCTTCTATCGCGGTATAACTCTAGAGTTACGACACTCTTTTGATATAGCAAGTAATGGAGATTTCACAACTAGATCTGTAGAAGATGCTCACGTTTTCATTAAAAACTTAGGAAACAGCATCCGAAATCAAGTAACCTTTGCTAATTCTGCCCTTCCAGAGAAGAAAGAAGAGATCTCGGAAGTTATAAAGTGTCTCCGTCACATAATGAGTCATCTTGGATTGCAACAACCAAATAGGGTACACAATACGTGTAACTTTAATGGCTGGGACAACCCAATGGATTCTTATGGTCAAGGGATGGTTAACACTGCAGAAGTCTATCAAATTCATGATGTTCCATTCGTTTCTGATCACCGCGGTCGTGGCTGTTCTGACCGCGGCCAAGCAACCTTTCACCGCGGTCGTGGCTGTTCTGACCGCGGCCAAGACGTGTTTCACCGCGGTCGTGAGCCACCTGACCGCGGGAAATTGTCTTCCAGACCTGGTTGGACACCACCTTCTGAACCAGTCTGTGCTATTCAATCTAATCCTGTTTCCTATCCAAGTTTTCCCTCTTCTGAAGCTGAAAACCTAAACAAAAAGATTCTAGAGCTTGAAAAATCTATGTCTCAAGAGATTAGTGATCTTAGATCTGAACTAAAAGAGATGCAGAAGGATTCCGATACCCTCCTTAACATAATGGTCAAAACTAATTCTAAAAAGTTAGAAAATTCTGAAGAGGAGCTAAGTGAAAATTCTTTCGAAAGCTCAAGTGAAGCAGATCCCTCTGATGATGTGAAAGCTATCACACTTAGGAGTGGATTAGCTTACAAAGAGCCTGAATTTCCTAAAGATCCCGAAGTTGAGGAAAAGGGTAAGGAAAAGGAGAAAGAAAAAGAAAGAATCACGAATGAAGATGTTGAAAAAGAAGTGGTAGGAGAGAAGGATGGAGAAGAAGTAAGAGAAGATTCATCCCGGGAAATCCTCGGAGAAGACCCGATTCCACCTCCACCAACTCGTGTCTATAAACCTAAACCTCCATATCCTAGAGCCTTAAGAGCCCTTAAGAAAGAAAAAGAAAAAGCTAAGCTGAAAGAGCTAATCGATCAATTAAATGTGAGATTACCTTTCGTAGAAGCTTGTTCTATGATTCCTGCTTTAAGAAAATACATGAAGGGTATTCTAACAAATTCTTTAACTCTTGAAGAAGGCGTTATGATGATAACCCATGAATGTAGTTCTATCCTGCAAAGCCGAATCCCTGAAAAGAAAAACGATCCTGGAAGCTTTGTACTTTCATGCACCATCAATGATGTAGCTTTTGAGCGTGCTCTCTGTGATTTAGGATCTAGCATAAACATGATGCCTCTTTCAGTAGCAAAACGTTTAGGACATCAGACTTTCAAGCCCACTAAAATCTCTTTAGTATTAGCTGATCGTTCTGTTAGACAACCTGTAGGTATCTTAGTAGATGTTCCCGTCGAAATCGAAAATTGTTCCATACCAACCGATTTCGTAGTTCTAGAGCTAGAAAAAGAACCTAAGGATCCCCTTATTCTTGGAAGACCATTCCTATCTACAGCCGGAGCCATAATCAATGTTCCTGAAGGAAAAATCGACCTTCATCTAGCCGGCCTAGTTATGCAGTTTGACATGAACAAAAGTTTCGATAAACCAACTTTGGATGGCAAAATTTGTTGGGTTGATGAGTTAGACGGAATTATTTAGGAAGTCTATGAAGATCTGCTTCTAGACGACCCTTTAAGTGTCACGCTTTCACCCGCAAAAGATGAACGCAATTTCCTTGAAGAAATTTCAAGTGAGTGCGCACGTATGCTTGATAAATCCGAAACTTATAGGAAACCTCTTCACTATCTAGATCTAAAGGACCAAACAAACATTCCTACACCTCCTAAAGACACTGCTGCAGCAATTAATGATCCTTGGAGCGAGCTTAAAGCCCCTAAAGTCGAGCTTAAACCTCTTCCCGTCGGACTTAAGTACGCTTTCCTTGGACCAAATTCTACTTATCCTGTCAAAATAAACCCTGGTTTGACGGAAGAAGAAACCACAATGCTGTTGAATGAGCTGAGAAAGCATAGAAAAGCCTTAGGATATTCGCTTGATGACATACCTGGAATCTCTCTAGATCTCTGTATGCACAAAATAAATCTAGAGGATAATGCTAAAAACTCAATCGAAAGTCAAAGGAGACTGAACCCTAATCTCATGGATGTTGTCAAGAAGGAGATTATGAAGCTTTTAGAAGCTGGAATAATCTTTCCTATCTCCGATAGCACTTGGGTTAGCCCAGTTCATGTTGTTCCAAAGAAAGGAGGAGTCACTGTCATTAAAAATGATAAAGATGAAATGATCGCTACAAGAACAGTAACTGGACATCGTATGTGCATCGATTACCGGAAATTGAATGCAGCAACTAGGAAAGATCATTTTCCACTTCCCTTCATAGATCAAATGCTAGAAAGATTAGCTAATCATCCCTACTATTACTTTCTTGATGGATACTCC
Organism: Eutrema salsugineum; assembly: GCF_000478725.1. NCBI lineage: Eukaryota > Viridiplantae > Streptophyta > Magnoliopsida > Brassicales > Brassicaceae > Eutrema > Eutrema salsugineum. Next base: position 7,763,603 of record NW_006256877.1, read on the forward strand.
GGATTTTTCCAAATTCCTATTTGCCCGGAGGATCAAGAAAAAACGACATTCACTTGTCCATATGGCACGTTTGCTTACCGACGTATGCTTTTTGGATTGTGTAATGCACCTGCTACCTTCCAGCGGTGCATGATGTCGATCTTCACAGACTTTATTGAAGATTTCATGGAAGTATTCATGGACGATTTCTCTGTCTATGGATCTTCTTTTGAAAAATGCTTAGGCAACCTTGGTAAAGTTTTGCAAAGATGTGAAGATAAGCATTTAGTATTAAATTGGGAAAAATGTCACTTCATGGTACGAAACGGAATCGTGCTTGGGCACAGAATTTCCGGAAACGGTATTGAAGTTGACAAAGCTAAAATCAAAGTCATGACCAGCCTACAACATCCCACAAACGTAAAAGGAATTCGTAGTTTCTTAGACATGCAGGATTCTATAGGCGATTCATAAATGATTTTTCTAAAATAGCTAGACCTCTTACGCGCTTGCTTTGCAAAGAAACGAACTTCGAGTTCGATGATGAGTGCTTAGCCGCGTTTCATAAGATCAAACAAGCTCTTGTCTCCGCTCCTGTCGTGCAAGCACCTGATTGGGAACTCCCATTCGAAATCATGTGCGATGCAAGTGACTATGCAGTCGGAGCAGTGCTTGGCCAACGAAAAGATAAGAAACTGCACGTAATCTACTACGCAAGCAGAACTCTTGACGAAGCTCAATGCAATTATGCTACAACAGAGAAAGAACTTCTAGCTGTCGTATTTGCATTTGAGAAATTCCGTTCTTATCTCGTAGGATCTAAGGTCATAGTTCATACTGATCATGCTGCATCAAGTATTTAATGTCTAAGAAAGACGCTAAACCTCGGTTGATAAGATGGATCCTCTTACTGCAAGAATTCGATATCGAAATTCGAGATCGGAAAGGAGCAGATAATGGAGTTGCAGACCATCTTTCACGAATTCGAGTTGAAGAAAGATTGCCTTTAAATGACAGTTTGCCTGAAGAAAACATCTATGCAATAGATACTACCCCCAATTCTAATACCGCACCACCACATCCTCTAATGCGACGAGCAGATGCTTTCAACACCCCATGGTTTAGGCACATAGCAAATTACTTAGCAGCTGATGTAGAGCCCCCACAATTTTTCGGGTATAGGAAGAAAAACTTTCTGAAAGACGTAAGACATTATTTTTGGGATGAACCCTATCTCTATAAGAGATGTGCTGATGGGTTATTCCGAAGATGCGTGGCTGAAGAAGAGATGGAAGGAATTTTATTCGGATGCCATAGCTCGTCTTACGCAGGACATTTCGCAACCTTCAAAACCGCTTCAAAGATCTTACAAGTAGGTTTTTGGTGGCCTACTTTGTTTAAAGATACTCAAGCTTATATATCGCGATGCGATAAATGCCAAAGGATGGGCAACATAAGCAAAAGGAATGAGATGCCTCAAAATTTTATTCTCGAAGTCGAAATTTTCGATGTCTGGGGAATAGATTTTATGGGACCCTTTCCTACTTCTTTTGGAAACCAATACATCTTAGTAGCAGTAGACTACGTCTCTAAGTGGGTTGAAGCAGTCGCTAGTCCCACCAATGATGCGAAAGTCGTCATGAAGCTGTTTAAATCTGTTATATTCTCGCGTTTTGGAGTTCCTAGAATTGTGATAAGCGACGGAGGATCGCACTTCATCAACAGAGTTTTCGAGAATCTTCTTAGAAAGAATGGAGTTACACATAAAGTTGCTTCTCCATACCATCCCCAAACCAGCGGTCAAGTAGAAATCTCAAATAGAGAAATCAAGTCGATTTTGCAGAAAACTACTGCAGTGCATCGCAAGGATTGGTCAACCAAGCTTGACGACGCATTATGGGCATATCGAACAGCATTTAAGACACCATTAGGAACAACACCATTCAATCTAGTTTATGGAAAAGCATGTCACCTTCCAGTAGAACTCGAGTATAAGGCGCAATGGGCTATCAAGGAGATGAACATGAATCTGAAAATAGCTGGAGAAAGAAGACTACTTCAACTGCACGAGTTAGAAGAAATCCGACACAATGCTTACGAAAACTCGAAGATCTACAAGGAGAAGACTAAAGCATATCATGATAAGAAGATTATTCATAGAACTTTTGCTCCTAACGATAAAGTTCTTCTTTTCAATTCTCGTCTTAAGCTTTTTCCAGGAAAATTACGTTCAAGATGGTCTGGACCCTTCACGATAAAGGAAGTTAAGCCATACGGAGCCATAGTCCTGTGGGACAGAACCGGAAACTCATTTACAGTGAATGGACAGCGTGTAAAGCCATATCTGGCTGAAGAAACCGAAGACGAAAGAGAAGTGATGTTTTTGAATGATCCATCATCGACCAATGATGAGATCAAGGAATGTCACGACCCGGTTAAGTCTAATCGAGCAACAATGTCAAGCTAATGACTTGAAACAAGAGCTTAGTGGGAGGCAACCCACTTGGTATTTTATCTATTTCCCTTTGACCTTTATTTTCAATTTCCATTGCTTTGTTTCTGTTTCATTTAAATTTCAGGTTTTCAATAAGGAAGAATAAATAAAAAAGACGAGCATCACTCTCCAGCACGATAAGTTCACTTAAACATTTCAACTTTTCTATTTTCCTTACCATTCTTTCCAAGATTTATCACACTGAGGACAGTGTGAAATAAGTCTGGGGGAGGATGTTCATCCGTTACTAATGAAATTTGATTTGTTTTGAGTTTGTTTTGGACACATAAAATTTTTCAAAAAGTTTTTCATACAATTTTTAATAATTGTTTTAAAAAAAAATTGTTTTCAAAAAGTTTTCGAACCAGGAACACAATAAACATTTCTATGATGATTTAGACCAGTGTGCTTCTACGCTATTTCCTCGTTTTTTGCTCTTTTTGTGATTTAGGCCTAGACTAGGCGGTAGCTAAGTACTTGCATTACGAAATCCCACCAGAGGACTTCTATTCATGGAGATTATTTCTGACAGGATATACTAGCTCATTTTATTTGACCTTAATATTGACATTTAATTTTCTCATCATTGATTTTAGGCAGGCATCGACATACACATCTAGGACGTCTTTTACCCTCACTTTTACCACTCTTTGTCATCCTAGATGACCAGTTTATCTTTATCTGGTACCATACCCTAAACCCAAAACCCTTGTTTTCAATCCTCATGCATTCTCTCTTTAGTTTATATCAGCATATATGTGCAAAAACGTCGGAGAGAAGAGGAGCGACGCAGTTTTCAGTCACTCACAAAGGAGACTGGATGGAATTGGGAAGGAAGAGTATCAGAAACCTCAAGAAGCTTTACAAGACAAATCTTAACTGGTAATTTTGTGCTCTCTAAGACTCTATATCTAAAGGTGTTCCCTCTTTTTCAAAAAAAAAAAAAAAAAAAACGAATGAATGAAAAGAGAGAGGGAAACAAAAAGCCTAATGAGTCTTAGATTGTCGAAATTTGTGGAGCAATAAGCAACCACTATTCGTTTATAGAGCTATGTTTTTGAAAGATTTACAAAAATCTAAGTCTGGGGGAGTTAGGAGAGAACCTGAGGAAGAAGGCCAGTAATCTATGGCAAGAAGAAAGTGACTGAAAACTGTGGATACCAAAAGTTTCACTCTCTCTTGCGGTTTTGCATAATATCTTGCATTCTCCAGATCTTCAAGTAACCCGTAAACACTTTAAGCCTTACCCCTAGAATAACCCTTTTTACACCTAGCCTAAATTGTCTTGCCTAGACTTTCTTTGATGAGAACCACCGAGATTTCTAATGAATGTTAAGAGCTAGTTGACTGGAAGTTAGATCTAAGTGTGTAGATTTTCACATGACGGATTAACGGACTAGTTTGCTTGTATTTTGGTGAGAATTTTCTAGACTAGATCCAAATAGATGTTTCACGATAAGTTATGGTTTAGAAGGACGGTCACTGAGATATTGTTTAGTTCCTGCGATTTTTCAAAAATTTCTTTCCTGACTTAAGTTTGTTTGAAGACAAACAAAAAGGCAAGTCTGGGGGAGTTGATAACACTGTATTTTGACCACTTTTATGGATCATAATTGTATCTTATGCAAGTGTTTTAACTCTGTTTTCAATGTTTTTAAAGTGTTTTCCATGTTTTAGAGTTTCAAAAGACTTTACAGGAAACTTGGGCCAAAGATAGGCAATTTGAAACAAATAAGCAATTTTGGATAAATGCAGACCGTCAGAAGTATGACAAGCGATGAAGACCTTCTCACCGTCTGATCATCCCCAAAATTTGAGACAACATAGAGGATCCAACCAGATTTCTAATGCACTTGGTTTGGAGACAATCCAACGGTTAGACCTTCAGATACTCCCGATGCAAGAATGACAGAAAATGCAGTTCCGGAAGAGAACAAGTGCCAGGACCGCGGCAAACACCCATTTTCCCGCGGGTAGAGCCACCGCGACCGCGGAACTTGGTCGTTCACTTTCCCGACGACTTGATTAAAGCCCAGATCAATTCCTTTCGTTATTTTTGAAGCCCTAAGTGTCCAGAACCACCTCAGAAGCTATAAATACCCTCTTTAGGTCATTCTAAAGAGGCAGAGACCAATAGAGACCGAAACTTAGACAACTTAGAGAGAGAGAGGGATTTCGGCTGGAACCCTAGAGGAGGCCGCCGCACCCGAAGAAGGAGCCGCCGCTGGAGAGCATCATCGCGCCTCCACCTGCAACTCTGTTCTTTGTTCTTCTTCCTTCTTTTCTTTAATTTCCTGCAACTTTCAATACTCTGTGATGATTGTTTACAATATGTTTGAGTAGTTACCCAGTTGGGTTTAAAGGGATTTTTCAAAGGGAATTTCATGTGTCTTTGCTTATGAATCGATAGATTTAGGATTATTAATCTTCTAGATGTTCTTCGTTTGCCTTTAATCTTATTGCGTGATTCTTTGCTGGCCACTTAGAAGCCGATCTGATATGATATGTTGCGAAAGTTTTCATTGATTGTCTGAACTAGGGTGAAACGAGCAATTCTTCTATAGGAGTGGAAACCTACATGTAGTTGAGTTGTGAATGTTGATGAGTCTTGTTCTGCTATCCCATCTTCTCCCTTCCAGAATCAGAGTGGAAACCTACTGATTAGGGTTGCGAGAGATAGTTGTTTAGTGCTGCGAAAGTAGGCTATTCATACTTCCGTGCCTCGAGTTCTAGAACATACGTAGTTGATTACCTTTATCACTTGTTTAAAATCGACATAGCTTAGTCCATGAACCCCTGCGAAATACCCTTGAGCCCCAACGTTTGTCTTTAATTGTTTACAACCATCAATTTCATCTGCTTTTTAATCGCTATTTATCTGCTTTTCATTTGCTTGTTCTTTGTTTTCAATCGCCTAGTTTAATCGCCATTCAGTTGCTTTCATTCGCTTTTGTTTAATCGATTTTTACTTGCTTTTATTTGCTTTCACTTTCAATTGCTTTTACTTGTTTAGCTTCCTAGTTTAGATTTAGTGACAACAAAAACCCAAAACCAAAACCAAAACCTTTTAGTTCTAATCTGATTTAAGCGTTGCGTTGAATTCGTACTGAAACAACTAAGTCTCTGTGGATCGATACCCTAAGTACTACAGCGCACATCTGTGCACTTGCAGACATTTAGTGGTTATAAATTTAAAACCTGAAGCTTAGTAAAACGAAAAACAACAAACCCCGTTTACAAACCCGCATCGCTGAGTAGTTTTATTGTTGGGATTAAGAGATTTTCGATGGGGATTTATATGTTCGATGAGGATTCCATGAGCTTTTGAGCCGAATCTTAGAACTTTTTCTTCTGAATTTGTTTTTACTGCATAAGAGTAGCATCATGAACTACAATTCTGATCCAGATGCTTGGTGACACGAAAGTGTTCATCCGGTGTCAGATCTAGTTTGGGAGAGCAAAACAAACATAGGAGTGGACACCTTCCTATGGGCGATTTGTGAATGCTGACGAGTCTTAAACATTTTAAACACCCTACCAAAACCCCCACAAAACCGTTTGGTTCTAGACTTCCTTACTTTATATTTCTTTTGAAGGCTTTTGTAGGAAAAGATCCTCCTTCCCTGTGGATTCGATCCCTAAGTACTACAATCGATCAGCTGTGCACTTGTGGCTATTGATTTCATTTAGGGTAAAACTTGACAACCCTCACGACAGCACACATCAAGTTTTTGGCGCCATTTCCGGGGAAGGCACGTGTTTTCTCTTCCGCAAAATCCCAAGAAAGGTTGGTAAATCGACTCTAGAAACCCCTTTTCTACAATTTTCCATTTTTCGATTATTTTGTTTCCATTTCAGAGGATATGGATCCTATAAATCGAAATATACACTATGAGGAAGGTTTCTATAACACTCCTCAAGCCACCAGACGCAAAGAAGAACACCGAGCCCGAAATCTTACCTACATGGATCGATACAGCCAGCCAAACCACCCTTACCACCGGCGCAGAGAGACTGTTCGACGCCGGGAAGATCCTTATGGCCCTCCTCCAACCTACTTCGAGCCACACGCCTATAATCCTCCACTACAGAACCTTAGTCAGCAAGAGGACAACTTGAGGATTAGCAGACGTTTGGGACGCCTCGAAGGGATGATAAACCAGTTCCTTGATCAGCAGATTCTCACCGAAAACACCCTGCTCAAGAAAATTGATTCAATCTCTGAAGAGTTCAACAAAAAATTCGATGATATGGCCAATCATGTTCGAGTTCTGGAAGAGCAATCCAACAAGGACGTACAAACACTAGCTGGAATGATCCACCAAGTCGCAACAGAGCAGACAAGACAAGGGTATGACATCATACAAAACTCAAGTGATATTGTCGAATCAAAACAGGAGATTAAAGAAGTCAGAGAATCCGCCTCCTGGTATAGAGAGAAGGCATACGAAGGGTTGCAAGAGATCGAGCACAGGCTGAACAAACTCGAGCTCAAAGCACGGGAGATTGATGCAAGAATGGAGCAGATGCCCAACATTGAGCAAATTTAGAGATTTTCTAAAAAATCTCCCAAAGATCCTGATGAAGATGCACAACAACGCCCTGGTATGAGTTCATATGATGCTAGTATACCCAATAAAGAAGCTGGAGAGGTTTGTATCAAGTACAAGAAGGAAGAGACGGACTATGAGCAGTTTACATCCGGGGCCGCGGGTCCGAGCGTTTTGACCGCGGCCAAAGCCCTGTTTCCCGCGGTCACGACTCCTCTGACAGCGGGAGTTGGTCGATCAGATGCACCTCCGGGTTTTGAAAGGAAAATAATACATCTTCTGTCCCAACTTCAACCTCCAGCACCTAAAAAAGCAACTCAGGAAGAAGAAAACCAGGTTTCAGATGAAGAAACGGATTGGCATGAATCATTACCTTGTATGATGGCAAGGGAATGCGTTGAAGATTCAGCTGACTCTTCGATCCAAGAAGACCAGACATGCAGTGAGATAAAGATGCCATACATCGATTCATTCATTGAATATGACGCTGCAGATTCTTTTGTGAATCCTATTCTGCGTTTGAGACACCAGCCAACACCTACAGAGAAAGGCAAGTTCGAATTCTCCATAAGGTCAAGACTACAGGTCAGTTTCTTATCTCTTGTTCTATTAGAGGAGAAATGTTTAAAAACGTGCTATGTGATTCTGGAGCTTGTCTTAACATGATGTCCAAGGTAATTGCTTTGAGACTTGGTATTAGACACCTGCGCAGGACTAGAGCAAAGATTTGTCTAGCTGATGATTCAAATGCAACACCTCAAGGAATAGCTCATGAAATTCCTTTGAGAATATGAGATTGCATAGTGCCTGTCGACTTCTACATTGTCGAGACGAGAGATGCAACATATCCAGTGATTCTCGGATGGTCTTTTCTAGCAACTTCCGGAGCTATAATGGACTGGGCAAACCGGAGGATTTCATTTGCTAATATCAACAAAGATGTCTTCACAGAAGCTGTCCCATACAACAGCAAAGCAGGAAAACGTTTTGCAACAGAAGAGTTTGAAGAAGAACTTTGGAGTGACGAAGAACCTGCTAGGCAAAGCAAGAAGATGTCGAAAAAGACTTGCCTCAGGACAAGGTCTTCTTCATCAGACTAAGTAACGTCCAACACCAAAAGTCGAGCTAAACGACTTAAAACAAAAGCGCTTAACGGGAGGCAACCCATTTAGGTATTGTTTTCTTTAGGATTTTTCTTTCTTTTTCTTTTGATCTTTTTATTTTTTCTTAGTTTCAGGTGTTTCTTATAAAACAATAAAAAAGCCAAAAAAATAAAAAAAACCCAAAAAAACCAAAAAGAAGGATGGTATCTGACTGCTTGGCCCAGCAGGAACCAAGGAGAAGCAGGAAGAGGCCGCGACATAAGCCCCCGCGGTCGCAGACGTTCTGACCGCAGGAAACGTATGATCGACCGCGGTCGCGTGATTCTGACCGCGACCAAACACCTGTTTGCCGCGGTCGTTGCGATCAAACCCGACCCCAAACAACCCACTTAACCCCATTCCACCTCACCAATCTCCACTTCACCTCATTCATCACCCTCCACCACCTTCATCACCACCTATCACCTTCCAAAACCCCTTCGAATGAATCCGTTTCATCTCCACCAGCATCCCGAATCCAGGTAAGTTCTCTTTGGCCTTACCAATTCGATTATCTATGCATTTTTCTCATCCAATCTCGACTTGTTTCACAGTGAGGACAGTGTGATTTATGTCTGGGAGAGGATTTCATCCCTTTCTAACCACTTTTCTTTCATGAGTCTTGCATTATCTACACTTTTTTGAATTTTCCTTAAAGTTTTTCAAAATCGGTTTTCAAAACAAAATACGTTCTAAAAGGGAATGGTGAACATGAATCAATGATAGTTGACTGTGTGCTTTTAGACTGTTCCTAGTGACATGCTCATTCATGATTTAGGACTAGACTAGGCGGTAGCTAAGCACATTTGAAACGAAGTACCCCAGAGGAATTTAAATGATTTCGATTTAGATGAAGGCATACACTAGCTCTGTTTTATTTGGACGTAATTTGGACTTAATTTTCTAATTGAAGCATTAGACCAGGGAAACGAATCATACATTCAAGACTCCTTTATCCTTTTACCACTCTCTGTTGATCATGAATGGCTAGTTCATCTTTAGCTAGTTCCCCACCTTAACCAATCCTCTTTCAAACCACATGCTTTCTTGTTTTCTATTGTCTTATATGCAGATAAGTGCAAAAACGTTGGAGAGAAAGAGGAACAACGCAGTTTTCAGTCACCAAGGATAGAGACCTGCGATTTATCGGAAGAGTTCCCGGAAGGATTTAACACAAGAGAAAACTCAGTTTGCCTTAAAAAAATCTCATATTTTGGTACAATCTCGTCCTCTAGTCTCTCTCTCTTTAAAAGACATTTCCTTTCCAAAAAAAAAAAAGAAAAAAAAGAAAAAATCCGAAAATAAGAAAAGAAAGGAAATAAAAGCCTTAGAGAGTCTAGAGAGGTCGATTTTAAGTCCCAAGGCAACTGGAGTTCGATTTTATGGAGTTTTGGAGATTGTTTTCTGATTCCCGGAAAGAATCTAAGTCTGGGGGAACAGGTGTTTACAACAAAGGAGGAAGGATTATGCAACAACATTTGGCAAGAAGAAGTGACTGAAAACTGTGGTCATCAACAGATCCTTATCTCTCTTGCGGTTTTGCATATTATCTTGCATCCTCCAGATCTTCAGCCCTTTAACTCCAAACGCCGTCTACCCTGGATGATGTCTTTAATGAGAACTCACTATTGAACTTAATGAATGTAGAGAGCTAGTTGACTAGAATCAAGATTTAGATTGTTTAAGTTTTGCATAACGGAAAAAGTGGACTAGTATCTCTTGTGCATTGGTGAGAATTTTCTAGACTAAGTTGTGGACTGATGCACTATCTTTGGTCCTAGTTTAAGAGTTCATGTCTATGAGATTTGTGCATTCCCTATTTTTGTTGTCACTTAACCAGTTTAGGCTTTTGCTTTGTTTGAGGACAAACAAAGGTTTAAGTCTGGGGGGATTGATAACACCGTATTTTGACCACTTTTATGGATCGTTTTGAAATACTTTTTCTATGTTTTTAATTGCTTTTAAGTACTTTTATTTCGTTTTTCTAGTATTTGTAGTTCCAAGACTCTTTTCAGGTAACTTAGGGAAAAGCTTAACAAAATGGATAGAAAACCAGATTTCAGCTCAGAGTCAAACCGTCAGAAGTTCACCCCAGATTGAAGCCTTCTCACCGTCTGATCCAGCTCAAATTTGGAGATCTTAAAGATGGAAGTATCAGCTTTCCAGCACACTTTACAGCTTGGCAATCCAACGGTTCAATCAAAAGATACGCAAAGAGAAAGATGTCCCGTAAGCCAGCCGGCAAGCATTTCCACCAGCGGCCAACAGGCCATTTCCTGCGGTCAGAAGCATCCCAACCGCAGCTAGCAGTCCATTTCCCGCGGTCACAGACATCCCGACCGCGGCCAGCCAACTCCGAGCCCGAAGGCCGATTTCTGAAGCCCACAATGATTCCCTCATTTGGAGAAGCCCTAAGTGACGTCCAGAGATGTCTTGAGCACTATAAATACATGTTTTAGGAGCCCTAAAAAGGGAGAACCGAATTATTACTTCATATTTTTATTATTGTTCTTGCTTTAGCTTTTAGGGAGAGAGAGATTTGTTCTCTTGAACCCTTGTTCTTTCTTTTTCAATTTCGGTTTCTATTCTTCTTATTAATACTATGTTTTTGATTTCGTTCATTATGTCTGAGTAGTTTTATTGTTGGGATTAAAGGATTTTCAATGGGGATTTATATGTTCGATGAGGATTCCATGAGCTTTTGAGCCGAATCTTAGAACTTTTTCTTCTGAATTCGTTTTTACTGCATCTGAGTAGCGTCATGAATTACAATCTGATACAGATGCTTGGTGACACGAAAGTGTTCATCCGGTGTCAGATCTAGTTTGGGAGAGCAAAACAAACATAGGAGTGGAAACCTACCTATGGGCGATTTGTGAATGCTGACGAGTCTTAAACATAATGCATCTCTTCTCTTCCAGGGCCAGAGTGGAAACCTACTGGTCAGGGTTGAGAGAGATAGTTGTCTAAGATCACGACAGTGGCGTATTCATACGTCCGTGACTCCAGTTCGAAAAGTTTAAGCTAAGATCTTATCAAATTTACTCTCTAGCAATATTTTGAATCGTTCGTACCCCTAAGAAAACTTTCCTGAAGCTCAACACCTTCTTTCCTATAGATTCATACCGTTTTTATTTCAAGCTTTAGTTCAATATTCTCATTCCTTTTTAGTTAATTTTCATTTAGGCAATTAGAATATCCGTTTTTCTCGTTTTTATTCATTTTTGTTAAGTTTAGTTATTAGGCCATTTAATTACCTTAGTTTCTTTTTAGATTTCGTTTTTACATTTTAAACACACTACAAAACCCCCACAAAACCGTTTGGTTCTAGACTTCCTTACTTTATATTTCTTTCGAATGCTTTTGCAGGAAAAGATCCTCCTTCCCTGTGGATTCGATCCCTAAGTACTACAATCGATCAGCTGTGCACTTGCGGCTATTTATTTCATTTAGGGTAAAACTTGACAACCCTCACGACAGCACACATCATTCGCCCAAGGAGGTTACAACAAGGGGAAATCTATAAATAGACCCCCTTGTCCCCATTTTTAGACACGCACAGAAAGAGGAGAGAAACTCTGCCCATATTAAGATAGAACCGAGAGAATAAAAGGAGTAACCGAGAGTCCGGCGGAAAGGAAACCGTGCAGAGCGGTTGGTGCTGATTGTGGTAGGAAAGAAGGGAGATCGGTGCGGCGCGGCAAGTAATATGTTCATAATTTGCATCATTTAGGTTGTATATTTCATTCCAAATCATGTTATTTCTCATGCATATTAGGTCCTTAGGTGTTGTTTTAGAACTTAGGAGTTGCATTAGGTCCCAATGAGTCTTTGCATGTTTGGAGTGCTTATCAGGTGTATTTGGAGCTATTTGGAGTTGAAAAGGTGAAAACAGGAAGAGAAATTGTGACCAGAGCTTGAAAGATGGTGAAAATGGGTTTCTCGGTGATTTTTGCGTACCGCAGGAGTACCAAACCTCAAACAATGGCACGATTGTGGTTAACGGCCGGGTATGTGTTCCAGAGGTGAAAGATTTAAACGAAGAAATCCTTAGAGAAGCGCATCAGTCTAAGTTCTTGATCCATCCAGGACTTAACAAGATGTACCAGGATCTGAAACGGTATTATCATTGGGTCGGGAAAAAAAGGGACGTGGCTGAGTGGGTTGCAAGATGTCCTACTTGTCAACTGGTAAAGGCGGAACATCAAGTCCCGAGTGGGTTGCTACAGAGTTTACCCATTCCATAGTGGAAATGGGACCATGTAACGATGGATTTTGTGACTGGTTTTCCCCGAACAAGGACCGGACGTAATGCGGTTGATAACTTAGAGTTTTCAAGGCTCTAAATGAGGGGTTATCAATCCCTTTTGTCACTTTGCAGTACAAAGGGTATCAATCCATCATGTGTAGACACTAAGATGCAAGATTAGTTCTTAATTCAAGCCAAATGAGTGATGTTTTGATGTTATTTGCACTAAACAAGCTTATAACAAGAATTAAAGCTAATGATCAACTTAAACAAGCTAGTAAATGAGCTAAATGAGATGAGACTGTATGTATGATGATGAGAAAGGTCTTAGACATGATAGTGGATTAGGGGGCCTTTGGTACTAAACTAGTGAGCTAATGAATCATGTGATCAAGCAAACCATTCAACTTAAACATCATTAACTAAGCTAATCCTCTCATGAAGCATTAGCTTCAATGTTAAAACAGTTTCTAACCTAATCATCATTAGTGAAATATGAGTCAACAAGCATTAAGAACCAGTTTAAACTGTCATTTAAGCATATAAACAATCATTCCCATGATGAATAATACTTAAACCTCTAACAACCTTGGTTCAGGCATTTCATCAAAAACTTTTGGTGCATGAAATACCCAGAATCTAGACCACATATGATGTGTATGGATCTAGCATAGAGAACAGGTTGTAGAGAATGGAATATGAATGATCTAACCCCTAAGCTCACTAATCTAGCACCTAAGCACTCTAATCTACATATCTAAGACCTTAATATGGGGTTTACTCACTAATCATGATCAACACACTAGATCCGTTGCAAGATGTGTTGTTAATCATGATTAGAAGTGTGTAAATGAAGATGGAGATGATAGATTAAGAAGAAGACAGCTTTAAACACTCAAGAATCTCTGAATCTCTTGATTAAAACGCCTAAAATCAGATATCTCTCTTCAAAAGGAGTTTCCTTACACAAAAGAGGCAAAGAAAAATGAGGAATAAAGCTTAACGTCCTTGGGGTAAAACCCTAAAAAACTATATATAGGTTCTGAAACGAACCGGGTCAGCCCGGAATAAACCGGGTCCTGACCCGTATTTAATGGGTAAAGTGACGAGTGTGCGAGTTGGTCAGGAGCTTCCCAAGTCGCATGCCCAAGTCGCACAGCCAAAGAAGCAGTCTTGTGAGCCTTAAGTCCTTTAGTTTCAGCCGCATGCCCATTTAGGTGTGTTCCGCGAGTCTTTGTGCGATTCAGTGTTCCTCCTCTTCAACTCGCATGACCAAGACGAAATCTGGGAAGAATATGTGTACGACTTGGTCCTCCTTTAGTCCCAAGTTGCATGCCCAACTCGCATGATCCTAGAAAGAATCTTCAGCGAGATAGAATCTATGTAAGCCCAGCCGCATTACTCTCTCGGTGTAAAACGCGAATCTTTATCCGGCTTCAGAACTCGCACGACCATGTAGCAGGGGCCTTCAGAAATATGTGCGGGATGGTCTTAATCACTCCTAAGTCGCATGCTCAAGTCGGTGTAAATTGCGAGTCTTCATGCGGCTCAGTTCCAAGCTTGGCCAACTCGCTTGCTCAAGTCGCACGCTTGTGGACTTAGTATTTTTCTTGCTCGGGAACCTTAAACCTTACCCAGTGATACCTTACTCGCACATCTCCACACGCAGCTCAACCCCCAGACAGTTATCTCCAGGCATTGCGAGTTAACTAAGTCGCAAGACTATCTTGCAGGCTTCAGGTCTCCTCGGACCACTTCACATTCGTGGGAGAGTAACACCCAGGATACTGGTTCAAATGGTGCGATTCCAACTTTAGTGGAAAGAACACTCAGACATCTTCAATTTTGGTGATGGAACCTTTGGCGCTTGGGAAGTGTAATGTTCCTTGGAGGGCTCATCTTCGCAGTGCATTGACACGGTCAGAAAGAGGCTTCTATACATGTGTCCATTCTAGAAACGTTATCTTCTTGCTCTAGCTCCAAGTTGAAAGAAATCAAACGTTCTGGAAAGAGGACTCAAATATATAAAATCTTGATGAAGTCCCTGTAGACTGAATCGGTCTGGAAGTGCATCGTCCTTTGCATTCTTCGGAGCTCATCGGGTCGGTCCAAAACGACAGCGAGACAGGCGTGCCTTCGGACGAGTTTAACTCTCTGTTCACGCCTCCGAATCCTATGATTCTACCTGTTCTGGAACCATGATCCAATCCTCTCCAACTTTGATGAAGCACCCGACAACTGAATCGACCGGCAAGACCTTCGGGTAATGCAATTTCTGCGAATTCGCCGAGTCAATCGACCGGCAAGACCTTCGGGTAATGTGTCTGTACCCGGAAATTTTGGCCGAGTCAATCGATCACCATTTCTCTTCCTGGTTTCACCTTTTCAACTCCAAATAACTCCAAATAACTCCAAATACACCTGATAAACACTCCAAACCTGCAAAGACTCATTGGGACGTAATGCAACTCCTAAGCCCTAAAACAACACCTAAGGACCTAATATGCATGAGAAAATACATGATCTGGAATTAAATGTACAACCTAAATGATGCAAATTATGAACATATCACATCCTCTCTCTAGGCATTCATTGCCTCATCAACCCTCTCCTCATTTCACTCTCAATCTTTTTCTCACCAGGGGATTCATCTCTTTATGTTTAAACTAAGGCTTTGGGGTCTGAACCTTCCACTTAGCTCTTTCTCACATAACACTGTCTAGCCTCTTTTCTTTTCTTTTCAAACACTTGAGCCTTTTGGCTTCTTTTCTTTTCTTTTTACTTAGAGGCTAGACTTTTCTTTTCAAAACACAATATTGGGGTCGGTATCATCCCAACCGGTTTAAATCATTTGCAAGAATTAATTAACCATCGGGAGAGCCGATTTGGCAAGGGACGAACCCCCACATAGGAGGAGTGGGCCGAGCTGCACCCGGTGTTGCAGATGGGCCGAGCCGTGAGGAGGTGATGGGCGAGCCGCGCATGAGAGAAGATGGGCTGAGCCATACGCAAGTGAAGATGGGCCGAGCCGTGCAAGAAGGAGAGTGGACCGAGCCGTTACATTTCACAATTTCGCCGAGCTGATTCTTCCGGGATAGGCCGAACCGAAGTCTTGAAGAACGAAAGCCCATGAAAACCCTAGGTGATGCCTTGAGGCGGTGGCCGCACGAAGCGATAAGGAAATATTCCTAAAATCTCTCCTGAGATTCTCGGCTAGGCGGTTTAAGGAGTTTAGTATAAATAGGAGATTTACCCGATTCATTATGTAACTTTTTGCAACCCTAAGCAATAAAGACTAAACAATTTTACAGCAATAAAAACCCTCTTTCGATCTTATTGTTCTTGCGATAAACCCTTGAAATTTCGGATCCCTTAAATTTTTCTTAACAAATTTTTGGTTGTGCGAGTTTTGACTCACACAATTTGGCGCCGTCTGTGGGGAGATCGAAACTTTCTTACTCTTAAATTGACAAGACTTTAAGATCCAAAGAACATATCGGGCAATACCCTTGACGATAACAACAACAACAACAACGACAACGGCGCGGAGAAGGACGCCCCAGCATCAGGCATAACGCCGGCGACAACTGAAACCCAAGAGGAGATGCAAAACATGATGGCTGCATTGATGAAGAAGATCGACGAGGAGGACAAAAGGAACAAGGCGATTACGGAAAGGCTCGACGTAATGACGGCTGAACGACGACACCTAACTTGGAGAGCCGAAATCTCCGACCCGATGGATGGAATCCGGAGACGCTTCGATTTCTCAACGCCTGCAGAGGCCTCGGGGAGCGGCGCAAGAAACCCCTTGGCTCCACCAATGTTTCGTCCCCTCAGCGAACAAACTCCCGTGGCAACCCGAGTCAAAATGACCGAGCCGCCTTCACTCCATCGGAACTCAAGGCGACGAGCCGGCGAAGAGGATAATGACGCAATCGACGTGGACGCCCAACATAACGATGAAACCACGAACTCGCAACAAAATGGCTCGTCTCGGCGAATAAGCCAAGAAGAACTCGCCTCGGCACTAAACGGCGTCCGGACTGATGAAATCACCGATCCGGCTCGCGGCGACAACCCGACTGAAGAAGAATAAAACCTCTAATGGATCGAGCAGGCGGAGCGCGAAGACGAGCCGAGGAGAGAAGAGCGGGAGCGACTTCCCCAATCAAAGGGAATGACTCACGCACAAACCCTCAAAATCAAAGAACTGCGAGCCTGAATGGCTTGGACAGTAACCGAGATACGAGCCATGAAGTCTCAAGTGCATAACGCGACGAGTGCTGCACCCGAGATCGATCGAATGCTTTAAGAAACCCAGAGAACGCCAATCACGGCGAGAATCACGGAGGCTAGGATTCCCGAGCCCGGGAAGGTGAGAATCCCGTTCTACGAAGGAACGACTGATCCGAAAGCACACATCACAGCGTTTCGGATAGCAATGGGACGAGCTTTCACAAAGAACGCTGCCAAACTGACCAAGCGGGAAGTAGATGCCGGATATTGCTTGCTCTTCGTGGAACATCTCAAGGGAGCCGCGCTCGAGTGGTTTTCGAGGAAGGAGCGCAATTCAATCGACAGTTTCCAACAGCTCTCCGCCTTGTTCCTTAAACAATACTCGATGTATATCGATAGAGGAACTTCTGATGCCGACCTGTGGACGCTATCCCCAGGACTGAATGAATCGATTTGGGATTACATGGCGAGGTTCAAGGCGGTCGTATCCAAAATATAAGGAATAAGCGACAAGGCTGCACTCGAAGCTCTGAAACAGTCTTTGTGGTACAAATCTGAATTCCGACGGGAAATGGCACTCAACACGCCACAAACGATTCAAGATGCGTTGCATCGATCGTCACACTTTGTCGTTAACGAAGAAGAGATGAAGAATCTGGACGAGCAGTACGAAGCAACGAAAGCAGCAATCCGAAGCTCAATTTTGACGCGCCCCTCGAAGAAAGGCAATCCATCAAAAAACCGCAACAACACAGAGCTCGGACGAACCTAGAAGCGGAGGTGCCCATAACTACCATGTAGGCGCTGGACGCGGAAGAGGAGAGCTGCGCAACAACACTTGGGTAAGAAAGCCCACCAACTACGACGAAAAGGCATTCTGCGAGTATCTCCAGACCTACAGGCATTCAACGGCACAATGCCGAACTCTAGGAGCCAAACTCGCGACTAAGATGGCGGCAGGAGAGCTCCAAAACGCGGTGAATCTCAAAGACATCGTCCTTAATGAGCTAAAAGAGGGAACCGAGCCGAGCGGTGATATGTTCATAATTTGCATCATTTAGGTTGCATAAATCATTCCAAATCATGTTTTATTTCATGCATTTTAGGTCCTTAGGGTTTGTTTTAGAACTTAGGAGATGCATTAGGTCCCAATGAGTCTTTGCATGTTTTGAGTGTCTATCAGGTGAATATGGAGCTGAAAAGATGAATCCAGGAGGTGGAATGGTGAGCAAAGCTTGAAAAAGTGGAAAAATTGGGTCTTGGGAGATTATCGGCCATTCTCGCTGGCCAGGAAGGTTTTACCGGCCATTTTCATGTACCGCGGGAAGCTTTACCGGCCATTTCCATGTACCACGAACGAAGTGTATCGGCCAAAATCTCCGGGTTTGAACGAGTCTCAGAAATCGCCTGTCCGGGGAGCCTTCCGGTCCGATTCAGACGGCAGGTCCTTCATAGAAGTTGGAGAGCATTAGAGCACGGTCTCATAGCAAATGGAATCGTGGAATTCGGACGCAAGAGCAGAGAGATAAGCTCGTCGGAAGGAACCCCTGTCTCGCAGGTATTCCGGACCGAGCAGATCAGTTTTGAAGGATGCGAAGGACGGTGCACTTCCAGGCCGATTCTGATATGATCGTGACCAGCTCAGAGGAGGAGGAACCAGAGGTAGCTGGCAGGATCACTCGTTCCAGAGCTAGAGAGATGGCTAAGGAGGCTCACGCACTCATTGCCACAGAGGACAGCGATCACCAGGAGGCTGGAGCTCACATCTTCAACATCTCTATCTTGAAGAATGAAGAACCCAGTAACAATGACTAGGTAACTTAGGTGATGATTCTGTACTCTTTTCCTTGGTGAGGATTTTGGAAGGCAAGGAGGTTCTTCTCCAAGGTTTTTAACGAGGCAGAAATCATTGCTACGTCGAGTTACTTAGAAGTTGTTACTAATGGGTGTTAATGTGCAAAGTCACAATGACTTGTGCACTTAGTATTTTGGCGCACCACTTAGGATTTTAGGGACGCCTCGCTGTTTTTATTTTAAATCAAACTTCCTGTTGTTTTTATTTAAACTTCATGTAGTTTTGTTTCTTTAGGGCTGCGATTTCTCTAAGTCTATATAATAGAGAAATCGCCTAAGTCATTAGGCAGCTTGGAATTTTTAACGTAAAAGAGAGAGCAAAGTTTGCTTTGATTCCTTGACTCAAAAAGTTCATTGAATTCGATTTTCTTACAAGTGATTCTTACAAGAAAATCTGCTACCTATCATCTACTCGATTTCATCATCTTCTCTTCTCATCCTTCACCATATCCATCGAATTCATCCCTCCACCATCACTCGCCATCGATCCGCCAAGCCACCATCATCAAACCATCATCACGATCATAAGCCATCATCACTTCATTAATCCGATCACCATATCACCGTCTTCGACTCGATCCTCAAGCCATCATCACCATCGCATCGGCCATCACCACCCCATCACTTCATCGTTGTGATCTGTCCATAAAATCGCAGCACCTACAGCCTTTTTCTCAGAGTAGATCACCTTGGATCGTATCAGATTCAGTTTCCGGGGCCTTCATGAGAATCAGAGACATTTGAGTCTTCTTTCCAGAACATCCGAGATCAGTCAATTCGGAGCTTTGAGAAGAAAGATACGGTCTCCGGAATGGACACATGTCTAGACGCCTCTCTCTGGTCGTGTAAATGCACTTCAAAGATGTGCCCTCCAGGAAACCTTACACTTCCCAAGCACTGAAACTTCCTTCATCAAAGTTGGAGATAAATCAGTCCTCTGTTTTCTGCAACCGGAATTACTCAATTCGGACAGGTCTCCAGGAAGTTACACTCTCCGGAATGCGAGATGGTCCAGACAGCCCAGGATGACTAAGTTAAACATGCCGCGATTTCAATGCCACGGTCCACACTTGGCCGTGGCAACTTTTGTGCACCCTCGGCCAACGACACGATCTTCATGCCACGGTCTACACTCGACCGTGGCAAACACACACTTGGCTGAGAGGAATTTCTTGCATCCTTCGGCGATTGACACGGCCTAAATGCCACGGTCTGAGGCTTGACCGTGGCAACTTCTTGCAACCTTCGGCGGTTGGCACGAGCTGAATGCCACGGTCTGGGACTTGACCGTGGCAAATGAACAAGTGGCTGGAGACAACTTCTACACAGCTTCGGTTTTTGACACGACTTCAATGCCACGGCCTGAGACTTGGCCGTGGCAAGCATAGACTTGGCTGGGAAGGATTTCACACGCATGCGAGTTTTGGCACGGTCTGAATGCCACGGTCTGGAGGCTTGACCGTGGCAACCTTTACACATCTTCGGCGTTTGACACGGTAGCTTGCCACGAGTTCCAGATGAAGCTTGATCAGACCGTGGCATCAAAATGAACCAAGAACACAAATGAAGTCTTTGACACGGTCAGGAATGCCACGGTCACACCAAGGACACACCAGACCGTGGCAAACCCTTCTTTGCCCATCAAGGCCGGGTCAGTACCCGGTTTGTTCCGGGTTGACCCGGTTTGCCCAAGCCTCCTTTATAAGGTTTTTAGTCCTAATCTATAGAGGAGACTTAATCTACTTTTAGTCTTCTTTCCCCTTTTGTGAAAACCTACTGAATACACTTTGTTTTAGAGAGTTTAAAATCGATTTGCAGTTTCTTTCCTTCTTGTTCATCATTTCTTATCATCAAAATCAACTTCTAATCATGATTAACAACACATCTTGCAAAGGATCTAGTGTGTTGATCATGATTAGTGAGTAGTTACCTTAATGAGGTTCTAGATGTGTAGGTTAGGGTGCTAAAGTGTTAGATTAGGAGTGCTTAGGGCTAGATTCATTGATTCATTTCTCTAAAAAACTGTTCTCTATGCTAGATCCTTGATAATCACTTGAGATCTAGATTCTGGGAATTTCATGCACCAAAAGTGTTTGATGAAATTCCTGAAAGAGTTGTGTTAGAGGTTTAAGCAATTTTTCATCATGGGAATGATTTGTTAAATGCTTGAATGATCATTGAGAACTGTATATTAATGCATATTGATTCATATTTCACAAATGGGAATTTGGTTTGAAAATGGATTAGTATAGGGGTTAATACCTTCATGAGAGGATTAACCTAGATTAGAGTTCTTAATCATTTGAATCATGTCTCATCATTGTCATTAGCATTTCTAGTTTAACACCAAAGCACCCTAACCAACTATCATGTCTAGAATCTCATGCCTCCATCATATCATATTTATATCATTTGTCATTGTCATTAGTCTTTAATCCTGTTTATGTTTATAGTTGTCTCTAGATTAATCAAAACCCACTCTTGTTTGCTTGAATTAAGAAGTTGATCATATAGCTTAGTGTCTAACACCACATCTGGATTGATAAACCTCTTTGTGCTACATTGACAAGGGGATTGATAGCCCTGAGACCCTAAAAAAGTCTTGTCTATCAATTGGCGCCGTTGCCAAATTGTGGTTTGATTAGCATTAAGCTCTGATCTGTTCTTGAGATCAAGTGCTTACTTTCTTGTTTTTACTGATTCCTTTCAAGTTCTGTTTGTGATTTCTGGTGTATGAACACCAGGTCTAGATCAAGAAGCTGTGGTCCTCCTTTTCCTCTAAACGACAACATCAACCTTTTGGTACCAAGGAGGAGAAGAGACAGACGTGGTAGACAAATTGATCAGACTGAGATGGCAGAACAAGGAGATCACGTGGTAGATATAGAACAACCGGTTCAAGAGCAACAGGCTCAGGGTAATAGAGCTGGTAATGGAGTTGGTCAAGGGCTTCATCAGGGTAATGTTCATCAGGAACAGGTGCACCATCAACAAGCTTATGTCCACCAAGGACAAGCTCAAGCTCATCAACAAAGGCATCAGGCCAATGTTCAGCAAAGACACCAGGTGCACCACCAACCCCACCCTTTCCAACCACAGCAAAGAAGATATGAGCAACCCCAAGTCTATGTTGGAGAGAATGACAGGGCCAATGCTCATCAGTATGGAGCTGGTATTCAGACACCACCTGTGCAAAACAACAACTTTGAAGTGAAAGCATCATTGCTGAATATGGTCCAGAACTCAAAGTTCCATGGGTTAGCAATGGAAGATCCCTTGGAACACTTGGACCAGTTTGATAAGGTGTGTGATCTGACCAAGATTAATGGAGTTTCAGAAGACAGCTTTAAGCTAAGACTATTCCCATTCAGTCTTGGTGATAAAGGTCATCAATGGGAGAAGAATCTTCCAAGAGGCTCCATTCAAACCTGGGAGCAATGCAAGCAAGCCTTCTTATCTAAGTTCTTCTCCACCTCAAGAACTGCAAAACTGAGGAACCAAATCTCTAGCTTCACTCAGCACAGCAATGAAAGTTTTGGTGAAGCATATGAGAGATTCAGGAGCTACACAAACCAATGCCCACACCATGGGTTTAGTGAGGCCTCTCTTCTCAGCACACTGTATAGAGGAGCTCTTCCCAAGATTAGAAACCAGCTGGATACTGCTTCCAATGGGAACTTTCTGGGTAAAGAGATACATGCTGCTTTAGAGCTAGTGGAGAACTTAGCATTGAGCAATGATACTTATGGTGAAGACTATGACAGATCAAATAGGTCTGAAGGTTCAAGCTCAGAACAGAGGCTCACCAGAGAAGTTAAGGAGTTGAGAAGTGAATTAGACAAGCTGAAATTCACCACTCAGAAGCCAATACATTTTGTTGGAGAGTATGAGGAACCTTCTCAAATCTTTGAGAACATAAGTGAAGAAGGTCTTACCCAAGAGGAGCTCAACTACATTGGGAATCAGAGGTTCCAAAGATATCAGTATGGTAATGCCAATCCAAACCTTTCTTACAGGAACACCAATGTAGCTAACCCACAAGACCAGGTCTATCCCAATTCTCAAGCTCCAACAAACTTTGTTCCCAAGAACAACTTTCAAGGGTCATTCCAACCCAAGAATCAATTTGGTCAGAATCAGAGTTTTGGTCAGCAACAGCAACCATTTCAGGGCACTGGTTACACTTCACAGCAGCCAAAGGCACCACCAGGATTTGGTCCACCACAGTTCCAACAGCAGGCGCCGGTTCAACAACAGTTTCAGCCACCAATGGTCCAACAGCAGCCACAGATGGGTACAGATATGGTTGGTATTCTGCAACAACTACTTCAGGGTCAACAGACTATGCAGCAGGAAATCAAGGAACTGAAGCAAAACCAGGCATCAAGCTCAAGGAACCAAGGTCACCTACCTGGAAAACCAGAACCCAACCCCAAGGAATATGCCAAGGCCATAACACTGAGGAGTGGCAAGGAGTTACCTGGTATTGAGAACAACAATGTGATCATTGAGGACAATGATCAACCTGAGGGGGAGGCAGCCTTAAAGGATGATCAAGTTGCTGAGAAACCAAGGTCAGAAAAGGGTAAAGAGGTAGCAAAGGAACCAGAACCAGAGAAGAAGTATGTGCCACCACCTCCATACCAACCCAAGCTCCCATTTCCAGGGAGATTTAAGAAGCAACTAGTGGACAAGGCAAGAGCTGTATTTGAGAAGGCACTCAAAGAGACACCACTCACAATGCCTCTCATTGATGCATTCTTAATGATGCCAAAGATGGGGAAGTTTTTGAAGGATGCTATTCTGAACAAGACAAAAGAGCTTCAAGGCATGGTAGTACTAAGTCATGAATGCAGTGCTATCATTCAGAGGAAGTCCATTCCAAGGAAGTTAACTGATCCAGGGAGCTTCACACTCCCCTGTGCCATTGGACCTCTTCTATTCTCTGGATGTCTTTGTGATTTAGGAGCATCAGTCAGCTTGATGCCATTCTCCATAGCACAGAAGCTGGGCTTTAGAGTTTTCAAACCTTCAAAGATTTCTCTTATCC